>NW_027361698.1:59925000-60015000 GCF_039654945.1 Dendrobates tinctorius | reverse complement strand
CCTGCACCACCCAGCTCCCTAGTAAGGAATAGGTGTAGGGTGTGCTAGGGTGACAGGTATCATGATCGGCAACAGGTGAGGAGCCTGTATAAGGAACGTTAAGAGTGTTAGGGACACTGACTCAGGGGAGTGCAGGAGGTCTCCACATCCCCCACTCCCTATCATAGGGCCCACCGTTGTAAATGTTTCCCTATCCCCTGTGTCTTGTTGTATTAGTTACCGGCCTGCAGGCCGCGTCACAATGGACAATTACATGTGCCGTGTCCTGTTGTATTAGTTACTGGCCTGCTGGCCGGGTCACACAGGACGGGGCACGTGACACCGTGGTGCTCAAGTAGGATCCCAATCCATATAACTTTGTGTATAAACTTGGCACACACACTATGAATCCGGTGAAAATATGATTTAATAAAGGTGCAGTACATACAGTAGACGTTTCAGTCATCAATGTCTTAGGTAATGTACTGTGAATTGTGATACTAGGGCAGAATGTCCACTGGGTAGAAATGCAGTACTAGAGGACCATATATCAGTCCAGTTGGAGAGGGGTATATGAGCAGAGACGCGGTATCCACCGCTTGTCACTACCCTTTATTTGTTCACTAGGGATGAGGAGTATTAAAATGCTCAGATGCCCAAAACTTTCTTTGTTTAACTTGTTTGATTCCTGGGTCCTTATGTCATGTAAAAAAAAATTCAGTTTGATATGTAACAAAAAGAGATGAGCGAGCAAGAAAATGCTTGGATGCTCATTACTGGAACCAAGCAGTTCCTAATGCTCGAATGCTTGAATGGGAAATCAGAACATTTTTCTGTCAGACCCTACAAAGACATCTGGGGGGCAGTGAAAACGTGGAAAAGGATCACAAAGGTGCTGAATGGAAGAAAAACAGCATGGGGAAGACCCCTGGAAGCATCTCTGACTCCCATTTTGCTGCTGAAAACAATGGTGCCACTCAACGTTTACTCCACTTTAAGGACTGACAAAAAAACATTCAAAATCAAAGAGAACTTGGTGTGTACAAGAAAAAAAATTAAGATACATTTTTTTCTGTATAATAATTTGAATTTAAGGCTAATTTTAAAAAAAGATTTAAAAAAATAATTTAAGTAAACCAAAATTTAATTTTTTATTAAAAAATTAGAAATTTCAGAGTAATTTATGGAAGAAGCAGGAAGTTCAAAAAATTATCGACTCAGATACACCATGTATTAATCATAAATACTAGCCTATCACCTCATCATACTTACTTAACTATCCCTGTTTTGTCCATACCACATTTTCTTCAAAACCAGAACCCTCATATCATGTGTTCACCCACCCTACATGCATTTAATAGCCTTCTGTGTCCGCATACACACTGGTTGATAGCCCCTTCATGCAGGATTATGCGGACACCCTATTTATTATATTGATGGCTGAACCATGTAAAATAAGCAATTGTTACATTTACATTTTGTGTCTTCCCTATTTTGTCATAAATTGTTAGCTTGCGAGCAAGGCCCTCACTTCTCTTATTGTCTGTACAAGTCCTCTATAAAATGTTAATTGCTGAGGAATATGTTGGCAGTATAGAAATAAAATTATTATTATTATTATTATTATTATTATTAAGGCCCTCATACACATTCTGGTCAAATTGTCATGTATGGTACTCCTAGACTCATAAAGGCTATGCACTAAGTGCAAAGCCAACCAAAAATTACAGACAGGGTCAACCATACACCTTTCAAGGCACCAAAAGCAGTTCCTCATTCAAAAATTGTGTAGAAAGTGTCATTGTGGTACTTCTACACTCAAAAAACTTTGCACACAGTGCAAAGCCTGCCAACTAGAGTTGAGCGAAACTGGTCGGTCAATTTCAAAAGTCGCCGACTTTCGCAAAAGTCGGGTTTCATGAAACGAAACCCGACCATAGCGTGAGGTCGGCAATGATGTCGGCGACCAGAGCGCCAAAGTCGCGTTTCAAAAGATGCTTCCAGCGCCCTTTTTCAGCCAATGATGGAGGACGCACACTGTGAGCAACGCGATGACATAGGCAGCAGTCACCACCATCTTTGAGAAGGGCATGCAAGTGATTGGCTTGCTTTGTGTGGCGTAACAGGGGCTATAAAAGGGGTGCATGCTGACCGCCATCTTACTTCTGCTGATCTCAGAATAGGGAGAGCTGCTGATGATGATGATTCTGTAGGGAGAGCGTTAGGCAGGGAAGAAGATACAAAAAACTGCTTCTGCTGCTAGCGATTATGCCTGTACAACACATCAGTTAGTGTGCAGTGCAAGGGGAGGCTATATTTTGGTGCATCAGCTCTGTTGGTTATTAGGCTGCCTTATAAGGCTCCCTGATAGCTGCATTGTTGTTTTCACACTGCTGTGCAAACTACTTTTTTAAAAGCAAAAATACTTTTCATCCTCTTTTTTGCCCAGTTACCAAGCGTTCATTTTTCCACACTTTTGTGTGCAGCAGTCCTGCTTATTAGGCTGCCTGCTGCCATACTTGGGACTGAGAGCATCATTGTCAGTTTGCTAAAATCTCTAGGGAGATTCAAATTGTCCACAGTCCTATATAGACATTTTATACACCATCCAATTTCAGCCTGTTATATTGAGGTGTAATCTACACTGGGCCTGAGTTAATAGTTCAGTGTCCTCAAGTCTGTAGGGAGATTCAAATTCTCCCCAGTCCTATATAGACATTTTTTACACCATCCAATTTCAGCCTGTTATATTGAGGTATAATCTACACTGGGCCTGAGATAATAGTTATTATTATTATTATTATTATTTATTGTTAAAGCGCCATTTATTCCATGGCGCTTTACATGTGAGGGGGGTATACATAAAAACAAGTACAATAATCTTAAACAATACAAGTCATAACTGGTACAGGAGGAGAGAGGACCCTGCCCGCGAGGGCTCACAATCTTCAAGGGATGGGTGATAATACAGTAGGCGAGGGTAGAGCTGGTCGTGCAGCGGTTTGGTCGATCGGTGGTTACTGCAGGTTATAGGCTTGTCGGAAGAGGTGGGTCTTCAGGCTCTTTTTGAAGGTTTCGATGGTAGGTGAGAGTCTGATATGTTGTGGTAGAGAGTTCCAGAGTAGGGGTGATGCGCGAGAGAAATCTTGTATGCGATTGTGGGAAGAGGAGATAAGAGGGGAGTAGAGAAGGAGATCTTGTGAGGATCGGAGGTTGCGTGCAGGAAAGTACCGGGAGACGAGGTCACAGATGTATGGAGGAGACAAGTTGTGGATGGCTTTGTATGTCATGGTTAGGGTTTTGTAATGGAGTCTCTGGGCAATTGGGAGCCAGTGAAGGGATTGACAGAGGGGAGAAGCTGGGGAATAGCGGGGGGACAGGTGGATTAGTCGGGCAGCAGAGTTTAGAATAGATTGGAGGGGTGCGAGAGTGTTTGAGGGGAGGCCGCAGAGCATGAGGTTGCAGTAGTCAAGGCGAGAGATGATGAGGGCATGGACTAGGGTTTTTGCAGATTCTTGGGTGAGGAATGAACGGATGCGTGAAATATTTTTGAGTTGAAGTCGGCAGGAAGTGGAAAGGGTTTGGATATGTGGTTTGAAGGAGAGATCAGCATCAAGGATTACTCCGAGGCAGCGAGCTTGTGGGACTGGGGAGAGTGGGCAGTCATTTACTGTAATTGATAGGTTCGTAGGGGGGGTCACGTGAGATGGGGGAAAGATGATGAATTCTGTTTTGTCCATGTTGAGTTTCAGATATCTAGTGGAGAAGAAGGATGAAATAGTGGACAGACATTGAGGGATTCTGGTTAGTAGGGAGGTGATATCTGGTCCAGAGATGTAGATCTGTGTGTCATCAGCATAAAGATGATACTGAAAGCCATGAGATTCTATGAGCTGTCCCAGGCCAAAGGTGTAAATAGAGAACAGCAGGGGCCCTAGGACTGAACCTTGTGGGACTCCGACAGATAGGGGGCGAGGTGAGGAGGTGGTGTGTGAGTGGGAGACGCTGAATGTCCGGTCTGTTAGGTATGATGAGATCCAGGAGAGGGCCAAGTCTGTGATGCCGAGGGATGAGAGGGTCTGTAATAATAGGGAATGGTCCACTGTGTCAAAGGCAGCCGACAGGTCCAGGAGGAGGAGGACAGAGTAGTGTCGCTTGCTCTTGGCAGTTAAGAGGTCATTGGTGACCTTAGTAAGGGCAGTTTCAGTGGAGTGGTGTGACCGGAAGCCAGATTGTAAGCGGTCGAAGAGGGAGCAAGAAGAGAGATGGGAGGACAGTTCAAGGTAGACGTGTTGTTCCAGTAGCTTGGAGGTGTATGGGAGAAGTGATATAGGGCGATAGCTAGATACAGAGGATGGGTCAAGAGAGGGCTTTTTGAGGATAGGTGTGATGGAGGCATGTTTAAAGCTTGAGGGGAAAACACCAGTTGTTAGTGATAGGTTGAAGAGATGGGTTAGGGTTGGGATGAAGACTGTGGTGAGGTTTGGGATGAAGTGGGATGGGATCGGGTCGAGTGCACAGGTGGTGAGATGTGATCTTGAGAGTAGAGTGGAGAGTCGATCTTCTGTAATGGTGGAGAAGTTGGTTTTGAAGGTGGAGGGCTGGGAAGTCGGGAGGAAGGGCTCTGGGGGTTGTTGACCAAAACTGTCCCTGATGTTATCAATTTTCTGCTTGAAAAATGAGGCAAAGTCTTCAGCTGAGATGAGTGGGGAGGGAGGAGGTGCTGGGGGGCGGAGGAGAGAATTGAAGGTGTTGAATAACTGTTTAGGGTTGTGAGACAGGGAGGATATGAGAGATGAGAAGTAGGTTTGTTTAGCTGTGGCGAGTGTTCAGTGTCCACAAGTCCACAAGTTCAGTGTCCGCAAGTCTGTAGGGGGATTCAAATTCTACCCAGTCCTATATAGACATTTTTTACACCATCCAATTTCAGCCTGTTATATTGAGGTGTAATCTACATTGGTCCTGAGATAATAGTTCAGTGTCCTCAAGTGTGTAGGGAGATTCAAATTCTCCCCAGTCATATATAGACATATTTTACACCATCCAATTTCAGCCTGTTATATTGAGGTGTAATCTACACTGGGCCTGAGATATTAGTTCAGTGTCTTCAAGTCTGTAGGGAGATTCAAATTCTCCCCAATACTATATACACCTTGTACCTTGTTTTACCGTACCATATTGCTGGTGGCATTTTGGGTACATTTTCCCAAAAATGAGAAAGTATGTTGGAAGAGGCTGTGGAAGTGGGTGGGGGTTGCCAGCTGGTAATGATGGTGTTGGTGGTGGATCTGCTGGTAGTGGCAAAAGCACAATAGCACCTAATGCAGGAGGTGTTGAGCCTATGTGATCATCTGGCTCCACAAGGCCTCGAAGGCTCCCTTTTCTGGGGGTAGGTAAACCACTTTTAAAGCCGGAGCTTCAGGAACAAGTTTTGGCTTACATTGCTGACACAGCCTCCAGCTCTATCGCCTCCTCTTCTGAACTTTCAAAAAATGAAAGCACTGAGTCATCATTGAAGGCTCATGGTCAGGAACCACACCTTTCCTTGTGTCCTTCACCCCTACCAAAAGTAAAGGATGCAGCAGGCCACACTACAGACTGCTCCATGGAGCTCTTTTCACATACTATGCCTGGGTTATCAAGTCAAATCGTGAATTACCCAGTCCAAGAAGAATCTGACATGGAGTGCACTGATGCACAGCCACTGCTAGATTTATCTGCTGGTACATTCACTCAGAGCACTACATTGTCCTCGCAGTGTACTGAGCCAGAATCTGACCCTGATGAAACTCAGGTGCCCCTTCCCGCATACTATACCACCTTACATGGTGACACAGAGGAAGGTGCACACGACATTGAAGAGGAGGTGATGGATGACCCAGTTGTTGACCAAGATTGGCATCCATTGGGGGAAGAGGGTGCCGCTGCCAATAGCTCAGAAGAGGAGGAGGAGCATCCGCAGCAGGCATCGACATCTCAACAGCTGTTATCTGGCAGGCCTGGAGCATCCAAAAACGGGTTACACAAACCAAAAGAGTTGCAGGACAGCTAGGCTAGACGGTCAAATTAGCACAGAGTGCAAGGCCTCAAAACGTCTTCCATAGTAGGAAGAGTGCAGTGTGGCACTTTTTTGAACAAAATCATAATGATCAGGCAAAGGTCATCTGTAAGAAGTGCGCAAAGACCTTTAGCCGAGGGAAAAATCTGAGTAATTTGAATACGAGTTGCATAATTAGACATTTAACCACCATGCACTTGCAAGCGTGGACGGACTACCAAACCTCATGTACCACATGTGCAACTGATCCCAATGAAGGTAGTCAGCAATGCTACATCGTCACCTCGACTGTAAGCCCACCGGTTAGCACACCACCAGCAGCAAATGTTGAGGTGTCGTCGCAAGGCCAAAGCTGTCAGGGAATCACAATGCTATTGCTACGAAAGCCTGAATCTAGGCCATCAGAAAGAACACCAACTCCATCACCATCATCAACCCTCTCTCAGTCCGCCATGTCCAGCGCTAGTTCCACCATATGCAGCTCTCAAGTCCAGCTCACCCTACCAGAGACTATGAGTAGGACAAGAAAGTACTCATCCTCTCATCTGCGTACACTGGGTTTGAATGCCCACATTGCCAAACTAATCTCGTTAGAGATGATGCCCTACCGGTTGGTTTAAAGCGAAGCTTTCCGCAAACTCATGGCCTATGCAGTACCACGCTATGACCTACCCAGTCGGCACTTCTTTTCTCGCAAAGCCATCCCTGCCCTCCACATTCATGTGAAAGACCGCATTGTCCATGCACTCAAGCAATCAGTGAGTGGATAGGTGCACCTCACAACAGATGCATAGTCCAGTAGGCATGGCCAGGGCCGTTACGTGTCCATCACTGTGCACTAGGTTAATGTGGTGGATGCAGGGTCCACAGGGGACAGTGGCGGTGGGACAGTGCTGCCTAGCCCACGATATAGGAAACAGTTGGCTGTAGGCGTTTGACCCTCCTCCTCCAGAAGCGAAAGCTCGTCCACAGAGCGCAGTCGCACGAGCACTCCATCCGCAGCTGCCAGTGTTGCACACTCGGTGTCCCACTATCGAACAGCTAGTGGTAAGCGTCAGCAGGCTGTGTTGAAGATGATGTGTTTGGGCGACAGACTGAGTCAGGGCTGGGCAGTCTACATCTTGAGGCAGGCAAGGTAGTTAGTGATAACGGCCGGAATTTTGTGGCAGCCATAGCCCTTTCAAAACTCCGACACATACCTTGCTGGCTCATACCTTGAACCTGGTGGTGCAGTGCTTCCTCAATAATTTTCCGGAGTTAACACGCCTGCTCCAGAAGGTCCGAAGACTATGCTCGCACATCCGCCGGTCGCCTGTACACTCCAGTCTTATGCAGAAGCTGCAGTGATTGCTCCAACTTCCCAAGCACCGCCTAATTATCGACGTTGCAACAAGGTGAAACTACACCCTGCACATGGTTGAGAGGCTGTGTGAACAGAGGCAGGCTGTAATGCATTTGTGGGAGGATACACGGCTAGGCACTTTGAGGGCAGACATGAAGTTGTCGCATGGGCAGTGGTCAAAGCTGAAAGACCTCTGTAAAGTCCTTCAGTGTTTTGAGGAATGCACATGACTGGTAAGCGCAGACGACGCCATCATAAGCATGAGCATCCCACTAATGCGTCTGCTCATGCAAACTTTGATGCACATTAAGGAGCAGGCGACTGCAGCCTAGGAGGATGAGGAAGAGGAGGAGGGAAGCCTTGATGACAGTCAGCCATTGTCTGGTCCGAGACCTCTCCTGGACTAGGTGGACGAAGAAGAGGAAGAAGAGGAGGAGGAGGAGGATGATGGGGATGATTATTTAGGGGAGAAGGATGCTTCTCGTGGGGCAAGAGAAAATGTTGGTGTGGCAAGGTCTGGTACAAGTTTTGTGTGTGACTGGAGGGATGTGGATTTGCCAGAAAATGCTCCTCCACCCAGCACTCGCAGTGCAACATTGACACCTGGAACATTGGCCCACATGTCAGATTATGCCTTGCAGATCCTAAAAAGGGACCCCCGCATTGCCAAAATGATGAACGATGACGACTACTGGTTGGCCAGTATCCTGGATCCACGCTATAAAGGCAAATTCCAAAACATCATGCCACAGGAGATCCTTGACCTAATATTGGCTAGCAAACAAGCAACTCTGGTAAACCGTTTGTTTGAGGCATTCCCAGCACACAGCAGTGGTGATGGTTCTCCAACGAGCCGTAGGGGGCAACATAGAAGAGGTGTTCATGGTGCACACATCAGAAGTGGCGTTGGAGACAGGGGTTTCATGACCATGTTGTGGACTGATTTTTCAAGTCCCGCTCACACGACTGGTTATACTGCATCGATTGAAAGTGACAGGAGACAACAGTTGTCAACTATGGTTGCAAACTACTTCTCGTCCCATATTGATGTTCTCCCTCACAGGTCATTCCCCTTTGACTATTGGGCCTCTAAACTGGATGCCTGGCCTGAATTGGCACAATATGCCTTACAGGAGCTCGCTTGCCCTGCTGCTAGTGTGCTATCGGAAAGAGTCTTCAGTGCTGCTGGCTCAAACCTGACAGAAAAAAGGACCCGTCTGTTGACCCAAAATGTTGATGATCTAACCTTCATTAAATGAACCATGCATTGTTTTCAGAGGATTTTGTCCCACCTTCCCCTGATGACACATAGGTTGCTAGAAAAATGGCTCGCTTTTGTCCTCCTCTTCCTCGGACTTCTCCAATTCCTCCATTTGCAGCTGCTGAATGTCCAACATCAACATATGCCCTTTTTGTAATCCTCTCTAACTGGGCTGCCTCCCCCCCCATGGCCGGGGTCACCACCTAGCGCACGCAACCATGCGAGTGCCATTGCCCTGAACAGGTGGGTGGGCCGACTATTTGGCGCCGGCACTGGCACAGGGTCCCTCATAGTGCAATCAAGTGTCTCTGACGGTGGGGATGCACACCCGCCGTCAGACACACTGGCGTACTATGAGGGGCCCAATGCTAGTACCGACGCCCACGAGTGGGCCCCCCTTGCTTGGGCAGGGCCCCAGCATTTGGCAATATTTACCTCTCCCTGCTCCTCCGCTGTGTAGTCTGGGCTGTCAAATCCTTCCTGGGACTGCCACTACAAATTTGGTGAACTGATAGATGATGGTTAAGACGTAGCTATGCCCTGTCCTGCTGGCCGGGCTCTAGCTTCAGATGATCAATGGCTTCCATTTCTTATGGTCATTGACTCACAGTGAGATGTAGTGGTGGTTTATCATCAGCTTTCACAGTTTTCCGAATCACAGATGTGTGACATTCCTGCTCACATTTTTAAATGTGCCCTCTCATGCCAATCCAATAGAATCGCCTACAGCCTGTGGCTTCTGTCTTTTGCACTCCAAAGTTACCTGACAGATCATGATAGGCAGTGAGGACCATGCCTACATCTCTCCCTGTGATCAAAATTTGATGGAGATGAGTAACGGTGATGGGATCAACGGTAATGCCATACAGCAACTCTTTCTTCACAAAGAACTGTTTTCGCTGTCTCCACACACAAAGTAATTGAGGGTCAGCAACGCCTCTGAGAATTCCCCCGGGAGTTTTTCCCCTGATTAGTAATTCCTAGAGTTGAGCGAAAAGGGTCGAAAAAATTCAAAAGTCGCCGACTTTTGGCAAAGTCGGGTTTCATAAAACGAAACCCGACCCTATGATAAGGTCGGCCACGAGGTCGGCTACGCTCCAAAGTCGCGTTTCAAAAGTTTGTTTTGCGCTCTTTTTCAGCCAATCAGGATCCACGGACACTGTGGGCAACGTGATGACCTAGGCACGGGTCACCACCATCTTTCAGAAGGGCATGCAAGTGATTGGCTTGCTTTGGTGGGCGTCACAGGGGGTATAAAAGGGCGTGCACGCCGACCGCCATCTTACTTCTGCCGATCTTAGTATAGGGAGAGGTTGCTGCTGATTCTGTAGGGAGAGCGTTAGGCAGGGAAGAAGACAAAAAAACTGCTTCTGCTGCTAGCGATTTGGCCTGCACAACACACAAGTCACTGTGTGTGCAGTGCAAGGGGAGGCTATATTGTGGTGTATCAGTGGTGTTGGTTGTTGGGCTGCCTTTTAAGGCTTCCTGACACGCTGGCATTGCTGTTTACCCACTGCTCCGCAAACTGCTTTTTTAAAAGCAATCCAATCTCCCTTATCCTCTAGTCACTTTTGTCACAGCTGTGCCATCGAGCCTGTCACATAGCGCTCAGATATCAGTGGGCCTCACACAATCCACAAGTGTCCAGTGTCCAAAAGTGTGCGCAGAGATTCAAAATCTCCATTATCCTCTCGTCACTTTGGTCACAGGCAGCTGTGCCATCGAGCGTGTCACATAGCGCTCAGATATCAGTGGGCCTCACACAATCCACAAGTGTCCAGTGTCCAAAAGTGTGCGCAGAGATTCAAAATCTCCATTATCCTCTCGTCACTTTGGTCACAGGCAGCTGTGCCATCGAGCCTGTCACATAGCGCTCAGATATCAGTGGGCCTCACACAATCCACAAGTGTCCAGTGTCCAAAAGTGTACGCAGAGATTCAAAATCTCCATTATCCTCTCGTCACTTTGGTCACAGGCAGCTGTGCCATCGAGCGTGTCACATAGCACTCAGATATCAGTGGGCCTCACACAATCCACAAGTGTCCAGTGTCCAAAAGTGTGCGCAGAGATTCAAAATCTCCATTATCCTCTCGTCACTTTTCTCACAGGCAGCTGTGCCATCGAGCGTGTCACATAGCGCTCAGATATCAGTGGGCCTCACACAATCCACAAGTGTCCAGTGTCCAAAATCTCCATTATCCTCTCGTCACTTTGGTCACAGCTGTGCCATCGAGCCTGTCACATAGCGCTCAGATATCAGTGGGCCTCACACAATCCACAAGTGTCCAGTGTCCAAAAGTGTGCGCAGAGATTCAAAATCTCCATTATCCTCTCGTCACTTTGGTCACAGGCAGCTGTGCCATCGAGCCTGTCGCATAGCGCTCAGATATCAGTGGGCCTCACACAATCCACAAGTGTCCAGTGTCCAAAAGTGTGCGCAGAGATTCAAAATCTCCATTATCCTCTCGTCACTTTGGTCACAGGCAGCTGTGCCATCGAGCGTGTCACATAGCGCTCAGATATCAGTGGGCCTCACACAATCCACAAGTGTCCAGTGTCCAAAAGTGTGCGCAGAGATTCAAAATCTCCATTATCCTCTCGTCACTTTGGTCACAGGCAGCTGTGCCATCGAGCCTGTAACATAGCGCTCAGATATCAGTGGGCCTCACACAATCCAAAAGTGTCCACTGTCCACAAGTGTGTGCAGAAATTCTAAATCTCCCCTGTCCTATAGACACCTTGTACCTTGTTTTACATTACTATATAGTTTGTTGGATTTTGTCTACATTTCTACCAAAAATGAGGAAGGCTGGTGGAAGAGGCCGTGGAATTGGGCGGGGGTTGGCAGCTGGTAATGATGGTGTTGGTGGTGGATCTGATGGTAGTGGCAAGAGCAAAATAGGACCGAATGCAGGAGGTGCTGACCCTGCGTCATCGTCTGGCTACATAAGGCCTCGAACGCTTAGTTTTCTAGGAGTTGGCAAACCGCTTTTAAAGGCAGAGCATCAGGAAAAAGTTTTGTCTTACATTGCTGACTCAGCCTCCAGCTCTATCGCCTCCTCTTCTTCAGTTGTAAAAAGTAAAAGCACTGAGTCGTCATTGGAGGCTCATGTTCATGAACCACACCTTTCCTTGTGTCCTTCACCCCAACCAAGATTGAAGGATGACGCAGGCCATACTACTGATTACTCCATGGAGCTGTTTTCACATACCATGCCTGGATTATCAAGTGAAATGGTGAATTACTCAGGCCAAGATGAATCTGACATGGAGAGCACTGATGCACAGCCGCTGATTGATGATTCTGCTGGTACATTCACTCAGAGCACTACATTGTCCTCGCAGTGTACAGAGCCAGATTTTGACCCTGATGAGACTCAGGTGCCCCTTCCCGCACACTATACCACCATACACGGTAACACAGAGAAAGGTGCACATGACATAGAAGAGGAGGTGATGGATGACCCAGTTGTTGACCCAGATTGGCATCCATTGGGGGAAGAGGGTGCTGCTTCCAATAGCTCAGATGAGGAGCATCCACAGCAGACATCGACATCGCAACAGCTGTTATCTGGCAGGCCCGGAGCACTCCAAAGACAGGTTCCAAACATCAAAAGAGTTGCTGGACAGCTTGTCCAGAGGGTCAAAAGATCACAGCGTGCTAGGCCGCAAAATGTCTGCCAAAGTAGGAAGAGTGCAGTGTGGCACTTTTTTGAACAAAATCCTCATGATCAGGCCAAGGTTATCTGTAAGAAGTGCACAAAGACCTTTAGCCGAGGGAAAAATCTGAAAAATTTGAATACCAGTTGCATGCTTAGACATTTAACCAGCATGCACTTGCAAGCGTGGACACAACACCAAACCTCAAGTGCCACATGTGCAACTGATCACAACGAAGGTAGTCAGCAATGCTACATTGTTTCCCCCACTGTAAGCCCACCGGTTAGCACAGCAGCAAATGTTGAGGTGTCGTTGCAAGACCACAGCAGTCAGGGAATCCCACTGTTATATCAACGAAAGACTGATTCTAGGCCATCAGAAAGAACACCAACTCCATCACCATCATCAACCCTCTCTCAGTCCGCCCTGTCCACCGCTACTTCCACCATATGCAGCTCTCAAGTCCAGCTCACCCTCCCAGACACTATGAGTAGGTCAAGAAAGTACTTAGTCTCTCATCCGCGTACACTGGGTTTGAACGCCCACATTGCCAAACTAATCTCATTTGAGATGATGCCCTTTCGGTTGGTGGAAAGCGCAGCTTTCCGCGAACTCATGGCCTATGCAGTACCACGCTATGACCTACCCAGTCGCCACTTCTTCTCTCGCAAAGCCATCCCAGCCCTCCACCATCATGTGAAAGACCGCATTGTCCATGCACTCAAGCAGTCAGTGAGCGGAAAGGTGCACCTCACAACTGATGCATGGTCCAGTCGGCATGGCCAGGGCCGTTACGTGTCCATCACTGCGCACTGGGTTAATGTGGTGGATGCAGGGTCCACAGGGGACAGCGGTGGTGGGACAGTGCTGCCTAGCCCACGGTATAGGAAACAGTTGGCTGTAGGCGTTCCACCCTCCTCCTCCTCCTCCTCCTCCAGAAGCGAAAGCTCGTCCACAGAGCGCAGTCGTACGAGCACTCCATCTGCAGCTGCCACTGTTGCACACGATGTGTCCCCCTATCGAGCAGCTAGTGGAAAGCGTCAGCAGGCTGTGTTGCAGATGATGTGTTTGGGCGACAGACACACCGCCGAGGTGCTGGCCGAGTACTTGAAGCGACAAACTGAGTCATGGCTGGGCAGTGTACATCTTGAGGCAGGCAAGGTAGTTAGTGATAACGGCCGTAATTTTGTGGCAGCCATAGCCCTTTCAAAACTCAGCCACATACCTTGCTTGGCTCACACATTGAACCTGGTGGTGCAGTGCTTCCTCAAAAATTATCGGGAGTTAACAGCCCTGCTCCAGAAGGTGCGAAGACTGTGCGCGCACATCCGCCGGTCGCCTGTACACTCCGTTCGTATGCAGAAGCTGCAGCGATTGCTCCACCTTCCCAACCACCGCCTCATTATCGACATTGCAACAAGGTGGAACTCCACCCTGCACATGGTGGAGCGGCTGTGCGAGCAGAGGCAGGCCATAATGCATTTGTGGGAGGATACACGGCCAGGCACTTTGAGAGCAGACATGGAGTTGACAGGCGTGCAGTGGTCGAAGCTGAAAGACCTTTGTAAAGTCCTTCAGTGTTTTGAGGAATGCACACGGCTGGTAAGCGCAGACGACGCCATCCTAAGCATGAGCATCCCACTTATGCGTCTGCTCATGCAAACTTTGACGCACCTTAAGGAGCAGGCGTCTGCAGCCAATGTTGATGAGGAGGAAGAGGAGGAGGGAATCCTTGATGACATTCAGCCATTGTCTGCTCAGGGACCTCTCCTGGACGAGGTGGAGGAAGAAGAGGAGGAGGAGGAGGATGATGGGGATGATTACTTAGGGGAGGAGGATGCATCTCATGGGGCAAGTGAAAATGTTGGCGTGGCAAGGTCTGGTACAGGGTTTGTGCGTGACTGGAGGGATGTGGATTTGCCAGAAAGTGCTCCTCCACCCAGCACTCGCAGTGCATCATTGACACCGGGAACATTGGCCCACATGTCAGATTATGCCTTGCGGATCCTAAAAAGGGACCCCCGCATTGCCAAAATGATGAACGATGACGACTACTGGTTGGCCAGCATCCTGGATCCACGCTATAAAGGCAAATTACAAAACATCATGCCACAGGAGAACCTTGACCTAATATTGGCTAATAAACAAGCAACTCTGGTAAATCGGTTGCTTGAGGCATTCCCAGCACACAGCAGCGGTGATGGTTCTCACACGAGCCGTACGGGCCGGGGGCAGCTTGGCAGAGGTGTTCGTGGTGCACACAGCAGAAGTGGCGTTGGAGACAGGGGTTTCATGACAATGTTGTGGACTGATTTTTCAAATACCGCTCACACAACTGGTAATACTGCATCGATGGAAAGTGACAGGAGACAGCAGTTGTCAACTATGGTTACAAACTACTTTTCCTCCCATATCGATGTTCTCCCACACAGGTCATTCCCCTTTGACTATTGGGCCGCTAAACTGGACACCTGGCCTGAATTGGCCCAATATGCCTTACAGGAGCTCACTTGCCCAGCTGCAAGTGTGCTATCGGAAAGAGTCTTCAGTGCAGCTGGATCAATCCTGACAGAAAAAAGGACCCGTCTGTCAACCCAAAATGTGGATGATCTAACCTTCATTAAAATGAACCACGCATGGGTTTCCAAGGATTTTGTCCCACCTTCCCCTGATGACACATAGGGTGACAGAAAAATGGCTTGCTTTGGTCCACCTCTTCCTGGTACTTCACCTATTTCGCCTTTTGCATCAGCTGAATGTCCAACATCAACATATGCCACTTTCTAAAACTCCCTAACTGTGCTGCCTCCCCCCCATGGCCGGGGTCACCACCTAGCGCACGACACCGTGCGAGTGCCGTTGCCCTGAACAGGTGGGTAGGCCGACTCTTGGGCGCGGGCACTGGCACAGGGTCCCTCATAGTGCAATCAAGTGTCTCTGACGGTGGTGGTGCACACCCGCCGTCAGACACACCGCTGTACTATGAGGGGCCCAGTGCCAGTACCGACGCCCACGAGTGGGCCCCCCTTGCTTGGGCAGGGCCTCAGCATTTGCAATCTTTACCTCTCCCTGCTCCTACGCTGTGTAATCTGGGCCGTCAAATCCATACTGTGCCTGACACCGTCTGAGCCTGCCTCCTGAGACATATATTTTGAATGTGTACGCTATCCATACATGTTATCCGGGGATACGGTACCCTTTCTAACCTTTGTGCAATCACGTGCAATCCATACTGTGCCTGACACCGTCTGAGCCTGCCTCCTGAGACATATATTTTGAATGTGTACGCTATCCATACATGTTATCCAGGGATACGGTACCCTTTCTAACCTTTGTGCAATCACGTGCAATCCATACTGGGCCTAACACCGTCTGAGCCTGCCTCCTGAGACATATATTTTGAATGTGTACGCTATCCATACATGTTATCCAGGGATACGGTACCCTTTCTAACCTTTGTGCAATCACGTGCAATCCATACTGGGCCTGACACCGTCTGAGCCTGCCTCCTGAGACATATTTTGAATGTGTACGCTATCTATACATGTTATCCAGGGATACGGTACCCTTTCTAACCTTTGTGCAATCACGTGCAATCCATACTGTGCCTAACACCGTCTGAGCCTGCCTCCTGAGACATATATTTTGAATGTGTACGCTATCCATACATGTTATCCGGGGATACGGTACCCTTTCTAACCTTTGTGCAATCACGTGCAATCCATACTGTGCCTGACACCGTCTGAGCCTGCCTCCTGAGACATATATTTTGAATGTGTACGCTATCCATACATGTTATCCGGGGATACGGTACCCTTTCTAACCTTTGTGCAATCACGTGCAATCCATACTGGGCCTGACACTGTCTGAGCCTGCCTCCTGAGACATATATTTTGAATGTGTATGCTATCCATACATGTTATCCAGGGATACGGTACCCTTTCTAACCTTTGTGCAATCACGTGCAATCCATACTGTGCCTGACACCGTCTGAGCCTGCCTCCTGAGACATATATTTTGAATGTGTACGCTATCCATACATGTTATCCAGGGATACGGTACCCTTTCTAACCTTTGTGCAATCACGTGCAATCCATACTGGGCCTGACACCGTCTGAGCCTGCCTCTTGAGACATATATTTTGAATGTGTACGCTATCCATACATGTTATCCAGGGATACGGTACCCTTTCTAATCTTTGTGCAATCACGTGCAATCCATACTGGGCGTGAGAACGGCTGGCGAACTGTTATGCAAGCTACAGCACCTGTCCAGACAAGTACAGGGATTCCCTAGCGAGGAGACTTATTTGATTGTTTTCAATGTTGGGACAGCAATTTTTGGGGAGCACTATACTCTGGAGAATGATAGATGGGACCCACCATACACTGGAACATTCCAAAGGTGGACATCAGACACTGGAGCAGCATTTACAGGGCCCATTATACACTAGAGCATTAGAAATGGGGCCCATTATGTTTGGAGCATTATTTGGGCCCATAAGACAGTGGAGCTTCATCCATGGGGACCAACATATACTGTAGCATTATGTGGAGCTCATCATATACTGTTTCAAACATTATATGGGACCAATGATTCTGTATGGAGAAATAGATGGGCCTCGTCATGAGATGTAAAAAGTGAGGTATTTTTCATTGTACTATACCGCTATTTATCTGCCGTATCGGAGCATGATGAGTTGTGGTATGTGTTAAAGGGGCGCTCTTTCGCCCAGGGCACATGAAAACCTGCAGCCAGCCCTCCCCCCCCACAACTTTAGCCAAATAACCCCCATTTTTCAGTGCGTAACTTGTATTATGAAGTTAACTAAGGTTGACAAGCTTAAGTAAGAAGAATTGATGCTTTTGGCATTCAAATGGGCACTGTAGGTGTGTTTCCTGTCCTCCTCTCACTGCCGACTTTTATTCCCCATTGACTTACATTGGGTTTCGTGTTTCGGGACGACCCCGACTTTTCCCTATAATCGGACGATCTTGCTCGACCCGACTTTTGGAAAAGTCGGGTTTCACGAAACGAAACGCGACCCTAAAAAACCAAAAGTCGCTCAACTCTAGTAATTCCTAAATTTCGGCAATCACTCGACTTTATGTCTGTACTTTTATCCATCTCGTTTCCTCTTGCGGAGAGTCTGGACTGTCTTACCGAGACAGAAATATATATTATAAATACCCCAACAGTGTATACTGGTGTACGCTTCAAAAACATTCCCTTTTTTCTATTTTTAGATTGTTGTCTAATCCATACTGAGGCTGTGCGTGTCTTTGTCGGACTGTGGAAATAAACACGGAGATTTTAAATGCTTAAACTATGCTATATATACACCTGTTATCCGGTGATACTGTACCCTTTCTCAACTTTCTGCAATCCTGTCGAATCCATACTGTGCTTGAGACCGTCTGAGTCTGCCTCCTGATTACAGATGAGTGGTGTTTGAGTAGAACTGTTAGCCAAGTTCAAATTCTAGCTGTTTTGGGCGGTGTTAGATCCGTTCGTCGAACTACAACACTTTGATTAAAATTCGGCTGTTCGAGTTTCCGTTCGAGAACGTTTCATTAAACAAAAGCGTATCTTTTTTTTCACATTAATAATGGTTTTCAATGATAATAGACAGTTTTAGGGCATAGTAGCGATGTCTGGTAGCCAGCGGTGTAGTACACCTATGAAGGAGCTACACCGTGTGTGTTTCTAATAATTTTTTACCACATATTGTCCTGAAAATCCTTTTGGGCCTAGTAACTGTGTCTGCTACTCAGAAGAGGAGCCCACCCGTGAATCGAGCTATGCCGCCTGTTTATGAAAGAACCATTTTTTGACTGCATTTACACCACTTAATACTTTGGGACTAGTAACTGTGTATGCCACTCAGCAGAGATGGCCACCCATGAACCAAGCTATGCCGTCTGTTTATGTAAGAACTGTGTGCTACTCAGCAGAGGAGCCCAGCTGTTAAGCAAGCTACAGCACCTGTGGTTTATGATTCAAAAGAAAAACAGAGTAACCATAAACCACAATAGAATATAAGAAAAATATATAAATCTTTATTAATACAATTTAAAAACAATATCACACATATGTCAACACATAATAGAGGTAGATATAAAAGGAAAAATCCCAGTATAGCACAGAATAGAGCCTCCTTACATATAAAGTGGCAGCGTGCAAAGAAGTCCTATATTGCCAATATAAAGTATAAACTGGATCATCAGGCATGCTATGCTTAATATCAGAGACCAAAGTCCGTATACACCTGAGGCATGCATGTATAATGTAAAGCATAAAGCTCAAAGTGTAATGAATAATTCAAGATCAGACAAATACTGCATCAATCAAAACTGGGATCATACCCAGTACCTGTAATGTACATGCCACTTACCCATAAGGGATATAAATTGCAGGGAGGATACTGCGCTCAACCCTGACGCGCGTTTCGCCTCGGCTTTCTCAAGGGGAGGTGCCTATCTATCCTCAAAGTACCCATATATAAACGCCGCAGTCCAGGTGTTACCGATCAGAGTCGGCGCATGCGCGGTGCAGCCACATGGTAACCGCGCGATGATCCGTCGCCGTCAGAGAGCGGCGCGCGTGTGTGGTAATACCACTAAACGTCATAAACACGCGCGCGGCTCACAAGATGACGGCCGGAGCATCGCGACCAATGAAAAAACACCGCGCATGCGCACAGGATCTGCGCCATTTTCTCGAAGACCTATTGTGGGTGGCCATAATAATATGGTCTGGGCGGGTCATCAGACTATTTCAAAGACCGGATAAAGATGGAAGGAAAAAGAAAGACGTCACAAGGGAAAAAAGAGCAATCCATAGTTATTAGGACAAAAAGGGGTCAAAGAAGGCTCTCAATATATAATATATAATAATATATAAGTTGTCATAGAAAGAGTGTCATATAGAAAGAAGGCAATAATCCAAAAAGATTCACTAAAAATATGGCAGAGGGATCGAAAAAATCTCCTAAATGATCCCAAAATGTAATTATAGTAATATTCAAAATATCATAATAGAATGCCATATGCAAAAAATACAAGATAATAGTCTAAATAGACTCACTAAGGATATAATATTATACATCAATTATAGATAAAATTCACCTCGTATAGCCTACATCCCAAAGAGGGAGGGAAAATTCCCAAGCACCACAGGTCATATATATAAATACCGTTTTGTTACAAAAATTAAGTGTTAGAGTTAGAATGCCATTAACATGATGATATATCATAGTACAGGTATCATGTGATCGCCATTAAGTGGTAATCCAAAAAAATTAATTATAGATCCCTCATTGAAAATTTGACACACTACAATCAACAATACATAAAAAATTGAGAACACTCCCAACCCCTCTCCCTCATATCCATAAACCCCCCCCAAAAGAAAATGGCAAATCTTCAATTTAAGACAGGAGGTTCAAAATCAGAATATACAATATTGTTTGTCCTCCAGGCGTCCAAGTCCTCCACATTTCAGGAAAATCTCGGGCAGCATGATTTCCTAGAGAAAGACGACTGCCGGTCCGGCTAGTTGTAAGAGACGCTGTTAAACCAACTCTTCCGCATTCAGACATGGGCGTCAAAAGAAAAATGAAAATAAAATGAACAAAGAAAAGGACAGACACAAAACTTAAAAAACAGTTCTAAAAAACACAGCTAGGGACACAGACACATAAGTGTAAGCCATGACAGAATCGGAAAGGGAGCCCTAAACTGCAATTGAAGTAACCATAATCCCAATAAAAGGGTCATAATAATAATTAGAAATCCAAGAAAACAGGACTAATAGATAAATCTCTAATTAAGGAAAGAGGCAAAAGTATTAGTTTCGTTCAAGCCTGCAGGGGCTAAGGTATCCAACATCACAATCCACCTACACTCATGTTGTACGAGAATCTTCTTAATGTTACCTCCACGAACGCCACAATCAATCCTGTCAATCCCACGGACCAATAGGCCCTTAGGATTGGCACTGTGAAACAATTTAAAGTGCTTCGGGAGAGTTTTTAAGCTGGAAATGTCCTGAATATCTCTAGATGCCACTATGTCCCTAACATGTTCGCGTACCCGAACTTTGAGTTCTCGAGACGTGAGTCCAACATAAATTTTGTTGCAGGGACATGTGGCGTAGTATACCACATTTGAAGTGTTACATGTAATATAACTCTTAATGGAAAAAGTCTTTGTCCCATCAGAAGTGGTAAAAGATGCAATTTTACAAATATTAGGACACGCCACACATCTCCCACAGGGAAAACATCCCTGTATACAGGTTGAACCACGAACTGACGGTATTATGGGTACATAGTGACTTTTTACTAGGTGATCTTTCAAATTCCAGCTACGTCTAGGGATGATTTTAGGCCGTAGAGGTAAATGTGCTGCCAAAGTAGTATCTGTATGTAAAATAGGCCAGCACTTATCAAAAATTTCTCGCATGCGATCCCACTGGCAATTTGATGTGGATACAAAACAAATAGTGTCCTTATTAGTGTCTTGCCGAATACTAATGGGTTTCGCTAATAAATCATCACGCGATGCCTGCTTGGCCCTCCTATACCCATATTTGATACATCTATTACTATACCCTCTAGCCTTAAATCGGTGCCCCAAGTCTTTAGCCTGTTTTTCAAACATTATCTCTGTAGAGCAGATACGTCTTGTTCTTAAAAATTGCCCCCTAGGAATGGCACGAATTATTGGTGGAATATGGGCAGAGGACGCGTGCAGCAGAGAGTTCACCGGTCTATGTACGGAACAAATCCGTTTGAATCAGGCCTCCCACATCGGTCCTGATTAGAAGATCCAGGAATTCAATACTAGATCTATGCCATTTATAAGTAAATTTGAGATTAAAAGTATTCAAATTTAAATGGTGCATGAAGACCTGGAGATCAGATGACGACCCCTGCCAAATGGCAAAAACGTCATCAATATAGCGATACCAGCACTGCACATGGTTTACGGCGAGCGCCCCGCCCCCAAAGAAAACCTGCCTCTCCCAGTAACCAGTTTTCCCTGTGGGAGATGTGTGGCGTGTCCTAATATTTGTAAAATTGCATCTTTTACCACTTCTGATGGGACAAAGACTTTTTCCATTAAGAGTTATATTACATGTAACACTTCAAATGTGGTATACTACGCCACGTGTCCCTGCAACAAAATTTATGTTGGACTCACGTCTCGAGAACTCAAAGTTCGGGTACGCGAACATGTTAGGGACATAGTGGCATCTAGAGATATTCAGGACATTTCCAGCTTAAAAACTCTCCCGAAGCACTTTAAATTGTTTCACAGTGCCAATGCTAAGGGCCTATTGGTCCGTGGGATTGACAGGATTGATTGTGGCGTTCGTGGAGGTAACATTAAGAAGATTCTCGGACAACATGAGTGTAGGTGGATTGTGATGTTGGATACCTTAGCCCCTGCAGGCTTAAACGAAACTAATACTTTTGCCTCTTTCCTTAATTAGAGATTTATCTATTAGTCCTGTTTTCTTGGATTTCTAATTATTATTATGACCCTTTTATTGGGATTATGGTTACTTCAATTGCAGTTTAGGGCTCCCTTTCCGATTCTGTCATGGCTTACACTTATGTGTCTGTGTCCCTAGCTGTGTTTTTTAGAACTGTTTTTTCATTTTTGTGTCTGTCCTTTTCTTTGTTCATTTTAGTTTCATTTTTCTTTTGCCGCCCATGTCTGAATGCGGAAGAGTTGGTTTAACAGCGTCTCTTACAACTAGCCGGACCGGCAGTCGTCTTTCTCTAGGAAATCATGCTGCCCGAGATTTTCCTGAAACGTGGAGGACTTGGACGCCTGGAGGACAAACAATACTGTATATTCTGATTTTGAACCTCCTATCTTTCATTGAAGATTTGCCATTTTCTTTTGGGGGGGTTATGGATATGAGGGAGAGGGGTTGGGAGTGTTCTCAATTTTTTATGTATTGTTGATTGTAGTATGTCAAGTTTTCAATGAGGGATCTATAATTAATTTTTTTGGATTACCACTTAATGGCGATCACATGTTACCTGCACTATGACATATCATCATGTTAATGGCATTCTAACTCTAACACTTAATTTTTGTAACAAAACGGTATTTATATATATGACCTGTGGTGCTTGGGAATTTTCCCTCCCTCTTTGGGATGTAGGCTATACGAGGTGAATTTTATCTATAATTGATGTATAATATTATATCCTTAGTGAGTCTATTTAGACTATTATCTTGTATTTTTTGCATATGGCATTCTATTATGATATTTTGAATATTACTATAATTACATTTTGGGATCA
Source organism: Dendrobates tinctorius (assembly GCF_039654945.1). Classification (NCBI taxonomy): domain Eukaryota; kingdom Metazoa; phylum Chordata; class Amphibia; order Anura; family Dendrobatidae; genus Dendrobates; species Dendrobates tinctorius. The sequence goes on along the minus strand of NW_027361698.1, from coordinate 59,992,376 downwards.
TTTAGGAGATTTTTTCGATCCCTCTGCCATATTTTTAGTGAATCTTTGTGGATTATTGCCTTCTTTCTATATGACACTCTTTCTATGACAACTTATATATTATTATATATTATATATTGAGAGCCTTCTTTGACCCCTTTTTGTCCTAATAACTATGTATTGCTCTTTTTCCCCTTGTGACGTCTTTCTTTTTCCTTCCATCTTTATCCGGTCTTTGAAATAGTCTGATGACCCGCCCAGACCATATTATTATGGCCGCCCACAATAGGTCTTCGAGAAAATGGCGCCGATCCTGTGCGCATGCGCGGTGTTTTTTCATTGGTCGCGATGCTCCGGCCGTCATCTTGTGAGCCGCGCGCGTGTTTATGACGTCTAGTGGTATTACCACACACGCGCGCCGCTCTCTGACGGTGACGGATCATCGCGCGGTTACCATGTGGCTGCACCGCGCATGCGCCGACTCTGATCGGTAACACCTGGACTGCGGCGTTTATATATGGGTACTTTGAGGATAGATAGGCACCTCCCCTTGAGAAAGCCGAGGCGAAACGCGCGTCGGGGTTGAGCGCAGTATCCTCCCTGCAAATTATATCCCTTATGGGTAAGTGGCATGTACATTACAGGTACTGGGTATGATCCCAGTTTTGATTGATGCAGTATTTGTCTGATCTTGAATTATTCATTACACTTTGAGCTTTATGCTTTACATTATACTTGGATGCCTCAGGTGTATACGGACTTTGGTCTCTGATATTAAGCATAGCATGCCTGATGATCCAGTTTATACTTTATATTGGCAATATAGGACTTCTTTGCCCGCTGCCACTTTATATGTAAGGAGACTCTATTCTGTGCTATACTGGGATTTTTCCTTTTATATCTACCTCTATTATGTGTTGACATATGTGTTATATTGTTTTTAAATTGTATTAATAAAGATTTATATATTTTTCTTATATTCTATTGTGGTTTATGGTTACTCTATTTTTCTTTTGAATCATATGATACTTTGAGTACTCCACTATTATTTAATTTGTCCTTATTAATGGGTGGGGGAATTATGATGGTTATTTAACTATCTCCCGACCACATTTAATAGCTATGAAGGTTTTGAATTGTTTTTCAGCACCTGTGGTTTGGACACTTAATTTTTTCACATTCTTTCTGGAATGCCGTTTAGGCCTAATTCCGGAATTATGGTTGACCTGCACTTACTGGGAAATGCTTGTTCGCGGGGAAGAATTGTAATCCAAGATCCCCATCACTAACGGGGTTCAGCGTGTTATCCGCACCTTTAAGCGATACACGCTGGTCCTTTCATTGTAGTACGCGTGCAGCCCCGGACATGTAAGGCCATGACAGACCTGTTATTGGCCGATCTCGCGTGCCAGAGCCTCGCGTGTCCCTCTAGAAAGCTGGACGCGGACCGCGGGGGCATGCCTGAGTCTCATTCGTTAATGGAATTAAGCTTGCAATCTGTGCAGCTTTTTTGTGGATGGCATGGTTGAGGTTGCCCGTGTTGAGTCCAATTAAGCCGCAGGCTCCACTCCTGGTGGTGCCGTTCTGGACATTCCTTTAAGGTTCAGCTTTGCAACCATACTGCCCCCGGAAACCAAACACTTTCCTGACAGTGACATTCTGGTCAAAGAGCGCGATGGCATCACATCTGTACGCCCTCTGCCTAAACAGTCCAAGTGCAGAGAGATGGAAGATGGAGACGACGAGGAGTCCAGACTAGTACAGGGATTCCCTAGCGAGGAGACTTATTTAATTGTTTTAAAGGTTGGGCGCAATTTTTGGGGAGCATGATACTCTGGAGAATGATATCTGGGGCCCACCAGACACTGGAGCATTCCAAAGGTGGACATCAGTCACTGGAGCAGCATTTACAGGACCCATTATACACTGGAGCATTAGAAATGGGGCCCATTATTTATGGAGCATTATTTGGGCCCATAAGACACTGGAGCTTCATCCATGGTGAACAACATATACTGTATCGAACATTATATGGGACCAATGATTCTGTATGGAGAAATATATGGGCCTTAGTACTCTGTATGGCGCACTATGCGGTGGCCATAATACTGTATGGAGCAATATACTGTCTGTTTTTGGAGCTATTGGAGAATTTAAAATGGATATCAGTCATGTGATGTAAGAATTGAAGTATTTTTCATTGTACTGTACCGCTATTTCTCTGCCGTATCAAAGGATCATATCATGAATTGTGTCATGTGTTAAAGGAGCCCAGTGACACTCTTTGGCCCTGGCCCCACAACTTTAGCCAAATAACCCCCAGATTTCAATGCCTAACTATTATTATAAAGTAAATTAAGGTTGACAAGCTTAAGGAATAAGAATTGATGATTTTGGCATTAAAATGGGCACTGTAGGTGTGTTTCCTGTCCTTCATTCACTGCCGACTTTTCTTCCCCATTGACTTACATTGGGTTTCGTGTTTCAGTCGGCCTTCGACTTTTCACGATAGTCGGACGATTTCGTTCGACCCGACTTTTGCGAAAGTCTGGTTTCGTGAAACCCGACTCGACCCGAAAAAAGGCAAAGTCGCTCATCTCTGCTGCCAACAATTACAAGCTGGGTCATCCATACACCCTTCAAGGCACCAACTGGAGTGCATCATAAAAACATTAAGAAAGTGTAGCTGTGGCAATTCTACATTCTTAAAGGCTTTGCACACATTATAAGGAGGGTCATCCAGTTGTCCATATACCTTTAAAAGCAACAACTGGCAGGCATCATTAAAATATTTTGAAAGTGAAGTTGATGTACACCTACACTCATAAAGGCTTTACACAAGTTGTAAAGCCAGTAAAAAATTATAAGTAGGGTAATACAGTAATCCTTTTCAGGTGTCCATTTCTTCCTCTCCTTCCTCGAGAGGCTGGAGGGAATGCCTCCACCTGTTTCCTGGAGCCAGATTCCCATGTGCTTGGGCTGTAAGTGACCAGCCTTCTAGTAGTGAAGGAGCCCCTGACATGTAAAAATGGACAACAGCCCTCTATGTTACCTGTTATCAGATGCTCCCGCATATGAGGTGGGGAACCCCAAGGACAGTACTCTTTCTTGAGGCTGGTAGTTACCCTGCCTCGAACTGCCTCAAGGAGCCTCTCTCAGACCCATTCATTCCTCAAAAAGGTTTCATCTGCTCCCTTCCTTGTGATAAAGTTAGGAAAATAACGAAAAATTTATAAGGAGGGTAAAACATACACCACTGAAGGCAACTGGTGGGCCCCATTCAAATATTGAATATTAAAAACACTTTATGTGCTATTGTCACCTGGTGGTGTTAAAAGGTAGGGGCTAATCCAGGCTTTGTTTATTTTTATCAGAGTGAGCCTGTCGGCACTTTCTGTTCACAGGCGAAGAGCCTGTCTGTTATGACCCACCTCAGTGGCACTAAAACCCCGCTCAGGCATGATGCTAGCCACAAGGCAGAACAACACCTCAACACCTCCAAGGCATAGAGGGACATCTCATGTCAAGTGTCCAGCTTTGAGAGCCAATAGCTGAAGGTGGCAGAGGAATTAGCTTTTCCCTCCTTCTCAAAAATACCCAGTCATCAGGGCCTGAACGTAGAGAGAGTGTCAAGAATTTGGCCCAGTCCTTTGACCGTGTACACCTGCCTCTGCTATACATGGTGTATGTGGGTCGCCCTCCCAGGGCTCTAGGGTACTCGGTACCGGGGCGGTCTCTCACAGGGGAATGTCACAGCAGCGATGACCCTGTCCGTGGCCCAGGGCACCCATGTAAAAGGGGTTGAGTTGGGAATAAAGTTTATAAGTGATTTGTGACGCCACCTGTGGTGTTCGGCAAGGGAGGTGTTAAGCCGACGCTGCAGACAGATCCTGTGGGACAGATGGTGTAGTGCAGCAATGATGTTGTAGCCCTCCACAGGTAGGGCTGTTGGTCGCAGGGCAGTGTAGCGGAATGTTTAGGAAGAGGGTGCAGTGTTTGGCACAGAGATGTAGCATTGCTGAGGATGTTGCAGGAAGGAGGCAAGGACACAACAGGGTGCAGTTTCTTTACCTTTACTTGGCAAATGCAGTCCAGGGTCCTGGTTACAGATGGCACAGGAGCAGGCTAGCCTGGAAGCAACTCAGGGATCTCTCTATCAGATGGGTTGTGTAGTCTCCTTCCTAACGCTGGCTTGAGGTACATCCAGTACTGTGTTACACTGAAGTTCCTCCTTCTAATTGTCTCTTAGAACTACCTCGTATGGCAGACAGCTGTAGCCCTCTATCTCTCTTGGCTTACTGGTCGCTGTTGTGCCTCCGAGTCTTATTTGGGAATAGAGCATTTACAGCTTCCTATTCCTCTGGTTTCTGTTGCAGGACCTTCAGTATCCATACAACCGTGGAGACCAGGCTCCAGATCTTGCACCATCTCTGGGAGGGAGCTCTCTATCCTCAGCTCAACCTCCAGCTTCTCTCCACATGTCTACACTTGTTGCCCTCCTCACATTAACTGACTAATTTCCCTGCCTGACCCTCAGAGAGCACTCCTCTCCCAATTCTGGTTCAGAGCTCTCTCTGCTGGCCTGGAGTGGGAACTGTGTTGCATGAAAAGGTTAACTGCTAGAGAAATCCTTCATTGCCACCAAACATGACATCACCCTCCCTGGAGGAAGGCAATGCCATCGTGGCGACCATACTCCTGGGGGCGCCACATTCCCCCCTAGTGCAAGTCAGCACTCCTGGGCTGATGAAAAACATACACAACATATAAACAAATGACAAATAAACAATTATGGAGGTTACAAGGTTTGAAAAAGGAAAAATTACAAAAACCAAAAGCTCCAAAAACAGTCCTGTGATAAGTCCAGCATCAACGTCCATGGTCCATTCCTGGGCAAATGGTGAACTATTTACAAGGGTAGTGACCACACATTCCTGTGGTCAAAATTTTCATCAAAACAAAACTGGAAAAATTCAAAAAGGAGAATTCTTACAGATTATCTGTAGGCACAAACTTGAACAGTTACCTATATACATTTTAACAGTTACATTACTTTAATTTGATTGTATGCAGAATCTAATGGGAAGTGTACCTTGTGTAGTACGGGTAGACCTGCGTAACTCTGGTGTGGGTAGACTGGGTAGTATTCTCCTATGGACTCTTAGTCTCACCATGGGTATGGCAGAATCACCACTGTCAGGGTGAGGTTCTCTGGCTCCACTGCTGGTATGGCATCTGCTACCTGAACTTCCTGATTCTCAGAGTTCTCATGAGTCACTTCTTCTTGTACTACCAGTTGGGGAAATGTCAGCACTGGCACCACTATGGCATCATTTACTTTAGTCCAATTTGCAGGGAATTCTCCAAGTATAGTGCTGACCTTTTCTTCTTCTATGGGTTGGATGTTATTTTGTTCTTCCATTCTTTCTCTTAACTGGTCAGGGCATAATTTCAAATGATCCCTCGTTATTGCTGCTGACGTTTCTCCTCCATCTTTACTAATAAGTCACACCTTGGTATTGTCAAAGTTTGAGGGTAGAATGGTGTAGGGTTCAGCTTCCCATTGGTCATCCAATTTATGCAGTCTTCTTTTCCTCATGAGGACTTGTTCTCCTGGTGACAAGGGAACTGCAGGTGCATGTAGATTGTAGTGCCTTTCTTGTTTTTGTCTTGCCAGGGCTAGACTCTTTTCCACACACTCTTTTACTCTATGGTACTGCTGTTGTCTTTCTGTATCGCAGTCAGCATCTGGTGATGTTACTTCAGGTGTAAGGACTCCCATGTCCAAATCAATAGGCAGTTTACCAGGCCTCCCTCTCATTAGGAAGGCTGGAGTGCAGTTGGTGGAATTCACAGGAATGTGGTTGTAGAGGTCTACCAGATCTGGCAACTTTTCTGGCCACAGATTCCTCTCCTCCAAAGGCAAGGTCTTCAGTAGATCAATCACCACCTGGTTCATCTTTTCACACATGCCATTGGTCTGTGGATGGTATGGTGTTGTCTGGATCTTCTTACATCCATACAAGTTACAGAATTCCTGGAACACTTCTGCCTCAAAGGCGGGACCTTGATCTGTAAGCACTCTTTCAGGATATCCATGTGGTCTACAGAAGTGCTGTGGAATGCTCTGGCTGCTGTCCTGGCTGTTTGATCCTTGACAGGCATAACTACCAGGAATCTTGAGTAGTGGTCCACAATGGTAAGCGCATAGATGTAGCCTGACCGGCTTGGGACCAGCTTCACGTGGTCCAGGGCAACCAATTTGAGTGGCTGTTTGGTTACTATTGGCTGCAGAGGAGCTCTCTGGCTGTTTCGATCCTTTCTGCGCAGGTTACATTGTCCACACTCCCAGCACCACCTTTCAATGGCTTTCCTCATACCGGCCCAGTAGAATCTCTACCGGAGCAATGCATCCAATTTCTTCCATCCGAAGTGGCCAGCTCCATTGTGGTATGCTTCCAATACCATTGATGCCTCTCTCTTTGGGACTACCACCTGCCAGACCAGCTCATGAGTGCGGGCATTGATACTCCTCCAACACAACTTTCCTTCATAAATAAACAGCCGACCTCTTTCCTTCCACAACTGCTGGGTTTCTACAGGAGAATCCGACTCTGGGCGTGAGTCAGCTTGTGACAGTAGCTCCTTCACCAGGCAGACTGTGGGGTCATTATCCTGAGTTTCTGCCCAGTCATGATGGGGCAATGGATTTAGGGTGACCCCTTTCAAGCCAGACCGTCTGTTTCTCACTCCTTGAGCACGTTGGGCCGCAATTGGCCGGTGGAAGGGAGGTAACTCGATTTCTTCAAGAGCCTCAGGGTCTTCTCCTGCATCTGGCATATTAGGCATTCCGGACAGCACATCAGCATTGGCATTCTTGTGCCCTGCTCAGCACTTGATGGTAAATTCATATTTAGACAGCCGAGCCATCCATCGCTGCTCCAGCGCACCTAATTTTGCAGTTTCCAAGTGAGTCAACGGGTTGTTGTCCGTGAAGATGGTAAACTTGGCTGAAGCTAGATAATGCTTGAATCTTTTAGTCACAGCCCAGACTATGGCAAGGAACTCCAGCTTGAAGGAACTGTAGTTGTCAGAGTTCCTTTCAGTGGGACCAAGTCCATTCAAATGTGGAATTCTTCTTTTTTGCTTTCTTGGACTGTCCCACCAGAAGATTTTGCATAGGGGTGGCTATTTCAGTGAAGCCTTTGATGAATCTTCGGTAGTAGCCTCCAAGTCCGAGGAATTGGATTACTTCATGGAGGTTACTTGGCTTCGGCCAGTCCCGGATGACTGTGACTTTTTCCGGATCTGGTGCCACACCTTCTGCACTCACAACATGTCCGAGGTACTGTACCTTGGGCTTCAGGAGGTGGCATTTGGAGGGCTTCACTTTCAGGCCAAAGTTGGAAAAGGCTTCAAACACCTCAGTCAGGTGTTCCAGATGGTCTTCATAAGTCTTGGAGAAAACAATGACATCATCAAGGTACAACAGGACTGTCTCAAAGTTCATGTGTCTCAGGCAGCACTCCATCAGCCGTTGAAATGTTCCTGGGGCGGTGCAGAGCCCAAATGGCATATAGTTGAACTCACAGAGACCCATTGGGGTGGTAAATGCTGTTTTCTCCTTGTCTGCCTCTGCCACGGGAACCTGCCAATACCCACTAGTGAGATCCAAGGTGGAAAAGTAGTTAGCAGTTTTAAGTGCAGCTAGTGACTCTTCAATTCTGGGTAATGGATAGGCATCTTTATGTGTAATGCTGTTAATTTTTCTGTAATCAACACACATTCTCATGGTACCATCCTTTTTCTTTACAAAAACTTTTGGAGCTGCCCAGGGGCTACAACTGTCTCGGATAACCCCTGCTTCCTTCATCTCTCTCAACATACCTTTAGCACATTGGTATTGTGTTGGGGGTATAGGCTGGTACCTTTCTTTAATGGGTGGATGATCTCCAGTGGGGATATGATGTTGAACCCCTTTTGCCTTCCCAAAATCTAGAGGATGTTTACTGAATACCCACTCATACTCCTGGGTCACCCTGTAAACACCATTTTTCTGGTATGAAGGTGTAGAGTCAGTCCCCACCTGCAGTTGCTGGCACAACTCCTCCAGCTGCTTTACAGAGCCATTGTCCTCCACCTGGTCGGATGAGACCAAGGGCTCTACTGCCTGCATTGCATTATTACTGACAGTGAGCAGCTTAGCATCTGGTATTGTGGCCTCCTCCCCACAATTCAAAAGGCATACAGGTACTCTCCCTTTTCATACATCAACTACCCCTCTGGCTGTCAGGACAGTGGGCCTGCTATCAGAGTATACTGGCTCAACCAATGCCTGGTAATCTTTTCCTCTGAGACCTATAGCTGCCCGACACCAAATCAACATTTCACATCTGGGGGGTATTGCAATGGGGAAAGCATCACTCACTCTGACACTGCCAATTTCTCCACCAGAGAGTTCTACCTGCTGTCTATGCATCAGGGCCTTGATCTCCTTCTGAAGGACTCGTTGTTCACTGGACCCAGCAGTCTCAGCCACCTGTTGCAACAAGACAATAATCTCGGAAAGACAATTTTCAATTACATTTCTACCAAGAGTCATCATGGGATTACATTCACGTCGATCAATATCCACAACTATCAGACCTTGAGATTTTAACTCCACCCTCCCCACTTTAAAAGTAATTTCTTAACATCCTACTTGTGATAAAGACTGACCATTACTGGCAACTACAGTTAGTTCATCACTTGGGCCATGGGTGAGTTCAGAGTCAGCCCAATACCGCTTATAGAGGATATAGGGCATAGTGGTCACCTGGTAGCCAGTGTACAGCAAAGAGTTCATGGGGATGCCGTCAATCACCACTGGAAGGATCGGTCTCCCTCCAACATACTTGGCTCTCCAGTTCCTTGGGCCTTGTGGTCCTACTCCTGGGGGTTGGCCCTCTGCCCCAGGGATTACTCGTTTAAAGGACAGAATCTTGCAAGATGACCTGCCTTGTGGCAGTGACGACAGATGGGACATCTGTCAGGGTCATAGCGGTCGTTGTTCTTCCCTCTGAGTGGCAGGGTTCTCCTCTTATGGAGCCACTGAACATCCTCTGGACTGGAAGCAAGCTGGATCTTCTGCTTGGAGGACACCTGCAGGGACTGCACTGTTTTAGTAAGTGCAGTCATACCTTTGGTCAATTCCTGGACTTAAAGACGCAGTTCTTCAGTTGGATCTTTATCCAGAGTCTGTGCATCAGCCTCCACAGGGATGGACGGGAAAGATGTTGCTTGCTGGTGGTAGGTGATCGCTGGGCGCCTAGGGGGCGCTGGACGGCTGACAGTGGGTTCCTGCAACACCCAGATAGCCCTGTCCTTGAAATCAGCAAAGCCCAGGTCAGGGTTTTGTAGGGTTATGATGCGCAGCTGGGCTCTGTGAGTACTGGATATGAGTCCTTCAATGAACTGCTCCTTTAACAGTTTGTCTTCCTCTTTCACACTGTCAGGATCAATCTGCTTGACTGCCCGCAGCGCCTCCTGCAGGTTAAGAGCATAGTCCCGTATACTGTCCTGCGCTTTCTAGAAAAAAGAGGGGGAGAAGCCAGCGCTGCTTGTGGTCAGAACGTAATACATAAAGTGTGAAAACACACATTGGTTTCTATCTGTATTCAAAAATGAGACATTTAGCAAAAAATTGATCAATTGTTTGAGCTACCCCGCCACGTCAAGGCAGTCTCGTATGGGGAGTCCTACTCTACGTTTTTTATGTTCGCTGTGCCATTGCGGCCTCCTAAATGTATAAAAGCAAGACCTCATTACATGCACACTGTACCTCAAGCATTTCAGAATCGCTCCTATGGCACCAGAGAGGACAAGCGCAGATAAAGGTTAGCCAGGTCCATGCAGACATTTCAGGTCCAACCTCCACACTGCCTGACCAGCACCACAGATAAAGGACGATCCAGGCCCAGATACAGGTGCATAATCAAATAAAGCCTAGGGCAGGGCAGGGCCGCTGTTAATGTGAACAGCAGCCTAGATCAATCACTAAGAAAACAGAAAGAATAGCGTACATGACCCAGCGCGCACGGCTACAGTGTTGGTCAGCCACAAAACCAATATCAAGAAAAAAGAGGGGGAGAAGCCAGCGCTGCTTGTGGTCAGAACGTAATACATAAAGTGTGAAAACACACATTGGTTTCTATCTGTATTCAAAAATGAGACATTTGGCAAAAAATTGATCAATTGTTTGAGCTACCCCGCCACGTCAAGGCAGTCTCGTATGGGGATTCCTACTCTACGTTTTTTATGTTCGCTGTGCCATTGCGGCCTCCTAAATGTATAAAAGCAAGACCTCATTACATGCACACTGTACCTCAAGCATTTCAGAATCGCTCCTATGGCACCAGAGAGGACAAGCGCAGATAAAGGTTAGCCAGGTCCATGCAGACATTTCAGGTCCAACCTCCACACTGCCTGACCAGCAACACAGAAAGGACGATCCAGGCCCAGATACAGGTGCGTAATCAAATAAAGCCTAGGGCAGGGCAGGGCCGCTGTTAATGTGAACAGCAGCTTGTCCTGCGCTTTCTGTTTACATCCAAAGAATCTCATATTGATTTCAGCTGCAGTGCGGGTGTCAAAGGTGCTTTTTCGCTTGGCCAAAATCTTTTTAACAGTCTCTTTGTTGGTGTCCTGCCAGGCTTTTACTTCTCTCTGTCCTGCACCTGTTAGCTGTCCAATAAGGATGTTCACCTTCTGGCTTTCAGATAACACCTCAAACAAACTGCACAGTCTCTCTTTAAATTCACTCAGAGTATGGGACTCACCCAAGTCCTGCGGCAGCCAGGCCGCCCCGCGGTATGTAGGGCATGGACAGTGGCATTATGGGGACCGCTGTGGTGGGCGCTACTTCTTGCGGCACTGAGGGGTTTGCGGGAGCGCCCGCCGCTGCATTGACGTTGTCCTCAGACATTTTCTCTCCCCCCTAGTTAACATGAGCCAGGCCGCGTAAGCCTGGCTTACCGGATGCCGCTCCTCGGCTGGATCAGGGGATGCCGGAACTGCAGGCTTCAGCTTCTCGCTTCCCACGTGCTCTTCTCCTTTTGTGCTTCTTGGCTGGCTCCGCCCACGAAGGTCTGCCCCCTCTTCTTCCCGCGCACGCCAATCAGCGGGATAATGGCGCCAATGGCGCCAATTTTGCACACAGTCTATAGCACAAAACACAGTTTCTGGCAAACACGACCCAGGGATACCGGGCTCCGTAATCCTGTTCGTGATGCCAAAATGGGTCACCCTCCCACGGCTGTGGGGTACTCGGTACCAGGCCGGTCTCTCACAGGGGAATGTCACAGCAGCGGTGACCCTGTCCGTGGCCCTGGGCGCCCATGTAAAAGGGGTTGAGTTGGGAATAAAGTTTATAAGTGATTCGTGACGCCACTTGTGGTGTTCGGCAAGGGAGGTGTTAAGCCGACGCTGCAGACAGATCCTCGGGGCAGATGGTGTAGTGCAGCAATAATGTTGTAGCCCTCCACAGGTAGGGCTGTTGGTCCCAGGGCAGTGTAGCGGAATGTTTAGGAAGAGGGTGCAGTGTTTGGCACCGAGATGTAGCAGTGCTGAGGATGTTGCAGGAAGGAGGCAAGGACGCAACAGGATGCAGTTTCTTTACCTTTACTTGGCAAATGCAGTCCAGGGTTTTGGTTACAGATGGCACAGGAGCAGGCTAGCCTGGAAGCAACTCAGGGATCTCTCTATCAGATGGGTTGTGTAGTCTCCTTCCTAGTGCTGGCTTGAGGTACATCCAGTACTGTGTTACACTGAAGTTCCTCCTTCTTATCATCTCTTAGAACTACCTCGTATGGCAGACAGCTGTAGCCCTCTATCTCTCTTGGCTCACCGATCGCTGTTGTGCCTCCGAGTCTTAGTTGGGAATAGAGCATTTACAGCTTCCTATTCCTCTGGTTTCTGTTGCAGGACCTTCAGTATCCATACAACCATGGAAACCAGGCTCCAGATCTTGCGCTATCTCTGGGAGGGAGCTCTCTATCCTCAGCTCAACCCCCAGTTTCTCTACACACGTCTACACTCGTTGCCCTCCTCACATTAACTGACTTATTTCCCTTCCTGGCCCTCAGAGAGCACTCCTCCCTAGAGTTGAGCGATACCGTCCGATACTTCAAAGTATCGGATCGGAATGGATCGGCCGATCTTAAAAAAAAAGTATCGGTATCGCCGATTCCGATACCGGAAGTCCCATTCAAGTCTATGGGACTTCCGGTATCGGAATAAGAAAAACCCTGTTTTTGCCTTGTACAGCCTCTCTGGGGTCTGTACGGGCCTTTCGGGGGGCTGTGCCGGCCTGCCAGGGGGTCTGTGCAGGCTCCGGTGGTCTGTGCCGGCCTGCCGGGGGGCTGTGCCGGCCTGCCGGGGGGGCTGTACAGGCTCCGGGGGGGCTGTGCCGGCCTGCCGGGGGGGCTGTGCCGGCCTGCCGGTGGTCTGTGCAGGCTCCGGGGGGCTGTGCTGGCCTGCCGGGGGGGCTGTGCCGGCCTGCCGGTGGTCTGTGCAGGCTCCGGTGGGCTGTGCCGGCCTGCCGGGGGGCTGTGCCGGCCTGCCGGGGGTCTGTGCAGGCTTCGGGGGTCTGTGCAGGCATCGTCCGATGGGACTACAAGTCCCATCGGGCGATGCCTGCTACCATGACAGTGATTGACACATTAGCCAATGATGGGACAGTAGTAGTCCCATCATCCGGCTAATGTGTTGAATGTAAAAAAAAAAAAAAAAAATTACATGCTACATACATGCTACATTCATACTACATATATACTACATGCAACATACATACTACATATACTACATGCATGCAACATGCATACTACATATATACTACATGCAACATACATACTACATATATACTACATGCTACATACATACTACATATATACTACATACATACTACATACATACTGCATGCTACATACATACTGCATGCTACATGCATGCTACATACATACTACATGCTACATACATACTACATGCTACATACATACTACATGCTACATACATACTACATGCTACATACATACTACATACATACTACATACATACTACATATATACTACATGCATGCTACATACATACTACATGCTACATACATACTACATATATACTACATGCATGCTACATACATACTGCATGCTACATGCATGCTACATACATACTACATACATACTACATGCTACATACATACCACATATATACTACATACATACTACATACAATACATTCATACAATACATACATAGACATACAGTACATATAACATAGAGTAGCATACTTACCAATACTTGTCACATTGTTCCCCGAAGCCATTGTCTTTTACGGAATAAATATTAACAAAACAAACCACAAAAATACTCACCCACGATCCGAAGCAGTCCACGAGTGTGTCCCACGACAATCTTGGGTAGAGAACTGCAGCATCAGCTGATGCTGCCGTTCTCTACGGGCTGCAGGAATCCAATGACGGAAGGTAGGTATCCTTCCGCACTGTATTCCTCCACCACTTAAAAAAAAAAGTCCCTAGTCTCACTTTATGCCATTGCTGTGTGGGAATTTCCCACGCAGCAATGGCATAAAGTGAGACTAGAGACTTTTTTTTTTAAGTGGCGGAGGAATGCAGTGCGGAAGGATACCTACCTTCCGTCATTGGATTCCTGCAGCCCGTAGAGAACGGCAGCATCAGCTGATGCTGCAGTTCTCTACCCAAGATCGTCGTGGGACACACTCGTGGACTGCTTCGGATCGTGGGTGAGTATTTTTGTGGTTTGTTATGTTAATATTTATTCCGTAGACGACAATGGCTTCGGGGAACAATGTGACAAGTATTGGTAAGTATGTTACTCTATGTTATATGTACTGTATGTCTATGTATGTATTGTATGAATGTATTGTATGTAGTATGTATGTAGTATATATGTGGTATGTATGTAGCATGTAGTATGTATGTAGCATGTATGTAGTATGTATGTAGTATGTATGTAGCATGTAGTATGTATGTAGTATATATGTGTTATGTATGTAGCATGCATGTAGTATATATGTAGTATGTATGTAGCATGTAGTATGTATGTAGTATGTATGTTGCATGTAGTATGTATGTAGCATGCATGTAGTATATATGTAGTATGTATGTAGCATGTAGTATGTATGTAGCATGTATGTAGCATGTATGTGGTATGTATGTAGCATGTAGTATGTATGTAGTATGTATGTAGCATGCATGTAGCATGCAGTATGTATGTAGCATGCAGTATATATGTAGTATGTATGTAGCATGTAGTATGTATGTAGCATGCATGTAGTATATATGTAGTATGTATGTAGCATGTAGTATGTATGTAGTATGTATGTAGCATGTAGTATGTATGTAGTATGTATGTAGCATGCATGTAGCATGCAGTATGTATGTAGCATGCATGTAGTATATATGTAGCATGTAGTATGTATGTAGCATGCATGTAGTATATATGTAGTATGTATGTAGCATGTAGTATGTATGTAGCATGCATGTAGTATATATGTAGTATGTATGTAGCATGTAGTATGTATGTAGCATGCATGTAGTATATATGTAGTATGTATGTAGCATGTAGTATGTATGTAGTATGTATGTAGCATGTAGTATGTATGTAGTATGTATGTAGCATGCATGTAGCATGCAGTATGTATGTAGCATGCATGTAGTATATATGTAGCATGTAGTATGTATGTAGCATGCATGTAGTATATATGTAGTATGTATGTAGCATGTAGTATGTATGTAGCATGCATGTAGTATATATGTAGTATGTATGTAGCATGTAGTATGTATGTAGCATGCATGTAGTATATATGTAGTATGTATGTAGCATGTAGTATGTATGTAGTATGTATGTAGCATGTAGTATGTATGTAGTATGTATGTAGCATGCATGTAGCATGCAGTATGTATGTAGCATGCATGTAGTATATATGTAGCATGTAGTATGTATGTAGCATGCATGTAGTATATATGTAGTATGTATGTAGCATGTAGTATGTATGTAGCATGCATGTAGTATGTATGTAGTATTTTTTTTTTTTTTTTTAACATTTAACACATTAGCCGGATGATGGGACTACTACTGTCCCATCATTGGCTAATGTGTCAATCACTGTCATGGTAGCAGGCATTGCCAGATGGGACTTATAGTCCCATCGGACGATGCTTGCACAGACCCCCGGACATCAGCACAGCCCCCCGGCAGGCCGGCACAGCCCCCCGGCAGGCCGGTACAGACCCCCACAGGGTGCACAGACCACCGGCAGGCCGGCACAGCCCCCCGGCAGGCCGGTACAGACCCCGGGCAGTCCACACAGCCCCCCGGCAGGCCGGCACAGCCCCCCGGCAGGCCCGAAATGACGGCGCATCATGATGCGAAAACACCGCGCATCATGATGACGTCAGGCTGTCAATCAACTTTGAACTTCCGATGCCGACTTCCGATATTGAAAAAATATCGGAAGTCGGTATCGGAATTCCGATACAGCAAGTATCGGCCGATACCCGATACTTGCGGTATCGGAATGCTCAACACTACTCCTCCCCCAATTCTGGTTCAGAGCTCTCTCTGCTGGCCTGGAGTGGGAACTGAGTTGCATGGTATGGTTAACTGCTAGAGAGACCCTTCATTGCCTCCAAGCATGACATCACCCTCCCTGGAGGAAGGCAATGCCATTGTGGCGACCATACTCCTGGGGGCGCCACATATGTCTCCCTCACCTCTTCTCCTTTGTTGGGCAAGGAAGCTTGCTCCCTGCTGCTGGAATTGTCTAATGGGAATTTTTTCAACATATTTTCTACAATGACCTTATAGTATAGCACCATTTTAGTGGACCTCTCCACCTCAGGGAGGAGAAATGCAAGGCTTTCTTGGTAGCGTATGTTTAGCATGGTGAATAACCAGTACTCTATTTTGGCTATTTTGACCATGATGAATGAAACACTAGGTTCACAGGAAAGGCATTGGTACTTAAAGTCTGCCATATGTGCCAAGGTCCCTACAGTCAACTCTTCCTTCTCTCCACCATGATGACTACTTTCCATGTCTTTAACCTCTTCCATCTCTTTCTCCTCATTCACCTACTCAACCCATCCATGTAGAGGAGATGGGAAAAAGCTTGTGTGCTACTAGCCTCTGTTGCACTAATAGTCAGCTCCTATTCCTCCTCCTCTACCTCAGCCTCCACCTCCTCATTTCTTCCCAATCCACGTTAAGCAGATGAGATGAGGTTAGCCTGGGTAGCATGTCCTTGTCTCATGTCTTCCTCCATCTCCATCTGGTCTGCATGCAAAGCTTTACTTTTAATTGTCAGCAGTGCCTGTTTAAGTAGGCACAGAAGCGAGATTGTTGCACTGATGATGGTATCATCGCCACTCATCATCTTTGTGGAGTCCTCAAAATCTTGAAGAACCACACAAATGTTAGACATCCATGCCCACTCTTCAGTTGTTTTGTATGGAGGCTGACCAGAATAATGGGAGTGTTGGAGCTGTTATTCCACAACTGGCCACTAATGCTCACAAAGCCTTGTCAGCATGTGCAGTGTGGAATTTCAGCATGTGGTGATGACAGCACTTGCTGTGGCAGCTGTAGCTGACTTGCAGAAATGGGCGCTGATGTGGCATACCTTGACCAGAAGCTCTGGCAAATCTGAATAGCTTCTCAGGAACCACTGAACTACCAAGTTAAGCACGTAGGCCAAGCATGGTTCGTGTGTGAGCTTGCAAAGCTTCACAGATGCCACCAGGTAATGGCCATTATCACATATGATCATGTCTGATTATAGGTTCAGTAAGCCCCAGATTTGTCTGGTCTGTTATTCCTTTCAATAACTGTTCTGCAGTGTGTGGTTTGTCTCCTAGACAAATAAGCTTCAGCAGAGTCTTGACTGAGGTAGTGCTGCAGAGCTTCCGGCTGATGTGGATGTTGTGCTCTGAGATAATACATTGGAGATGGAGGATGAGGAGGAGCAGAATAGGGTGCTGGTGTAGGAGGTGGAGGAAACCCTGATAGAAGTAGGGTCAATGATTCTCGGCATCAGTAGTACACGTGTTGTGCCAGGGTAGGAGTCGGCCACGACCTCCACAATGTTCACTCAGTGTGCCTATCATTGAAATGTAGCATGCCTGGCCACAAGCGCTTATCCGCGTGTGGGTTATTAAGTGGACTATCCCAGTCACTGCATCGGTAATGACATAGATGATGTTCCTTGACACGTGCTGGTACAAGTCAGGAACACCACACCGAAAGAAATAGCGGCAGCTGGGGACCATAGACCGAAGTGTCAAATATATACAGGAGTAGAAAGCCAATTTTTGTTTTTATTTCAAACAAATGAAATTTCACACCAACCAAGTTCTACCGCATATATATATATATATATATATATATATATATATGACAATAGTCAATTTTTGTACAACCAAATTTGCATACCTGTAGCAGGCCAAATTTCGTTTTTACATCAAACCAACGAAATTTCATGCAAGGCAAGTTCTACAGTATATTTAACAATAATCAATTTTTGAGCAACCAAAATTTCTCACAAACCAAGTTCTACAGTATATATGATAATAATCAATTTTTGTACAATCAAATTTGTACACCTGTAGCAGGCTAAGTTTAGTATTTATATCAAACCAACAAAATTTTACACAGAGCAGGTTCTAGAGTGTATTTTACAATAGTCAATTTTGGAAAAAACAAATTTGTGCACCTGTTTTATTTTTTTATTTCAAACCAGCGATGTTTCACATAAAGCTGCTTATACAGTATGTGTGACATTAGTCAATTTTTGGAACCAAAATATTTTCTGAACTATACCAGGCCAAGAGGTTTTTAGACATTATAAACCACCATAATTTTACACGAAGGACATTAAAATGTACGGCTGACAATAGTCAATTTTTGAAACAAAAAAATGTTGAGAACTGTACCAGGCCAAGCGGTTTTTAAAAATAAAAAAAAAAAATTCACGTTAAACTGTATGGATGACTAATTGAATCCTGGAAAAAATATTTGACCACTTTTTCGGAATGTGATTTTCAACCAGAAATCCATGTTTTTCTTATATGTAAATTGCCTTTTCCAGGCTATGGGAAGGGTGTTGCCTGGAAGATAACTCTGAGCTTATTTTAACCAGAATGGGAGTTACCAGTATGAGACATGTAACTAACAGAACAGGAGAACTGAAATTTGTCTTTTTGCAAGCACATAGCTCTGCTGTATTGTAACAATATTGCAGCCCTCTCTACCTGTTAGATGGAAGCTGAGAGGAACCTGCAGATGTGTCAGTTATAATCACACACAGCTCTGTAATGAGATTAGTAGAGCAGAGATCGGCCATCACACATCACACTGTTAACTCCTGTTCTTCTCTATATATAAAAATCAATGTGTGTGTGTATCACCAACCAATCATGAAGCATCTTTCGTTTTACCAGAGCTGTTCAAAAGAAGCTAAGCTGTGATTGGTTGCTATGACCAACAGTTTTCCTTGAAGCCAATCACTAAGCATCTCTCATTTCACCAGAGCTGGTTAAAAGTAGCTGAGCTGTGATTGGTTGCTATGCGCAACACTGACATGGTGGGAGAAATCTAGCATCCCCAGGAACATAAGCTCCAGCCATCGTCTGTCCCCTAGAAAGGAGCAGTGAGTACATGACAGAAATGAATCCCCTCCTCCCATGTGGTATCATTAAGTGACACACATGAATGTAGGAAAGTGCACATATTAAATGTCATGTGGATTTAATATTTTCTCACAGACACTTTTATGCATTATTGATGTGTTACTGTGCTCTGATGCTGTGAGTTTTTTTAAAGTGCTACTTTCCTCATAATTCACCTGAATATAGCCATATAGCATGTAATGCTTTTCCCATAACAACCCATTAAATATGATACTATACTGCATACAGATGCTGTACATCCATGAGCAACTAACGATGTGGGATATTAGGGGTAGTAGTCCGGTGGCTCTGGCTGACGGGATGATGTGGGATATTAGGGGTAGTAGTCCGGTGGCTATGGCTGACTGGTTGATGTGGGATATTAGTAGTCTGGTGGCTCTGTCTGACGGGATGGTATGGGATATTAGGGGTAGTCGTCCGGTAGCTCTGGCTGACGGGATGATGTGGGATATAATAGTGAATGTGACTATGCGGCGTGGGCAGGGCTATACACTCAGCTTTGCACACTAACTAACCATAACAGTAGTTAGTTACTATGCCCGGGCCGCGCTGAGCTCTTCAGCTAGTGTAAAATAAACTCTGGAGGCAAAGTTATCTTCAAGAAAGAATCCTCCCAAGAGCCTGCAAGAGGTTACTTACATAAACAGTTAAAAGATGATTTATCAACAAGGAAGAGTATGGGCCATTTGCAGGCCAATATCTAATCATAATGCAAAATTTCACTTTTGTTTTTCTGGAAATGGGCTCCTTTACCTCTTGGGACCCTGCCCGGCTGCACAGTGTGCAGTGCACCTATGATATGTCCACCCCTGCATAGGTTACCTTGTTGTATCTTTTTCTATAAAGAATTGCAATAAATGATTAATTTTGATATATGCAAATAATGTATATCTGTTAATCTGTTTATTAGGAGATGACTAATAATGAGAAATTTTCTTGTAGGTTTCACATTCAGGATTATAAGACTAAAGAAATTTGTAATGGAAAATATGACAGTGACCATAACTTACAAAAGCTCATGGAAATACCTGCAATTAATTGTAGTAATTTTGCTATCCTTTTTTCCCCATTTTATTTTTATCCAGCAATATTACCCTCCTCATGGGATTATCACCAGAGGTGATTACTTACAGTATAGAGCAGAAGAATCTATAGATCAACTTTGTCCACTACCTGGTCCCATGTATCTTTACAACATCAACAGCAGAACTATTCAATACAGTACGCTGCAATATTAAAGATGTAAATCTTTTACACTGAAAACAATTCTTTAATTTAAAGGACAATTAAACCCAAATGTGATTCAAGTGAGATGATATAGAGTACAGAATGGATCATTACCGCTGCTCGGTTCTCCTGGATAATCAAACTACACATTCTATTCTTCCTCTGTATCCTCCCAAGGAGTAATCCATCAGTAATACTGGTCAATGTTGTGTGCAGCTTTTATTTCATGACTTGATTCCATGATATCATGCTTCAACCTTTGTCAAATGAAAATGTTTCTCAACCGCTATTTTTGCCTTTTTATATATTGCTTCAATTTCCAAAGCTGCATGTCTTGTACCTTTCTGACATTTACTGTACAAAGTTCATGAATTCTCTGTCCTAGGCACTAACGTACATGCCAAAAGCCCCTTGTCAGCTTTCCCTGTCTATGTTTCTCAGCATGATCATAAAACCTTGGTAATGTTGTGATACACTGTACAGTGTATCCTTCATATAATGAGATTATGACCTCTCAAAGCAATATCATATCTCTCTGCTCAGGTGAGAAGAAATATATTTAAAAGTATATTGGTTTGTCGATTTATTGACTACAGAGTGAAATATTACTTAATGTTAAACCTGTCCAGGAACCAGGTATCTGTTATTCTAGTGAAAAGAATATACAAGTAGACAGACAAGTAGATAGACAGACAAAGATAGATAGATATGAGACCGATAGATAGAAATTGAGAGATAGTTAGATAGATAGATAGATAGATATGCGGTAGATATACATTAGATAGATATGAGATATAGATAGATTAGATAGGTAGATAGACAGACAGACAGTTATGGGATACAAAGATAGATAGATAAATGGAACAAAGACCGCTTTGTGAGGTTGAAACGTTACACCACTTGGTGTTGGATTAAAGCCCACAATTTTTCCTTGAACTGGAGTGCTGCCTGATTTTTTTCCATTTATAATTTGCGTTGGACAACCACATTACTCAGGAAGTATTGCACCCAAAATCTGCTTGTTTGTGCTGCTATCTGCCTTCTCTATTTAGATAGATATGAGCAGTGGCGTATGTTAGCATATGTGGAACGCACCAAATAATAAAAATGACAATGAGGTGCATTCGCAGCCTGGGGTCCACCGTGCAGAGATGTAGAACTGCTGCTCGGTAATGGCGGAGGCTATGCGGCAAGCAATAAATAAACACATGCGGGCTGGCATCATCCGGTGTGTACAGAAGCGAGTTCTGTTACTTCACAGAACCGCGATGCAGCACAAAGTAAATGCCGAAGCCTGTTAAGCGCACAGGACTCGGCCAGATGAGCGCTAGAATACGGACACAGGACTCTGCCCCAAGGACACGGGATTAGAGTCCTTCTAGTCCACAAGGGCTCGGCGCCGCTGCAGCGGTGCCATCAAGGGATATAACTACAGATAAGCGTGCAGGTGTGCACAGAGCCACTCAGGCAGACACCTCTAATCGCCCAGGGTTGGGCCAGATAAGCGCACAGGTTGTGCAAGGTGCTGCACAGGTGGTAGCAGCCACTTGCCACAATATGATAGTGCCCTGCAGTGGGTGACACCATCGGACGCTAGTGTGTGCAGAGTAGTAGGAGCACAGTGGCATGAGCATAGCCACCCATTGGCGCTGACTCTAACTCTGAATCCCTAACCAACATACGTATCCAAGGGAGGGGAGTTATAATAAGTCAGTCACCAGATACATGCATCCATCATCATACACACAAATAAGCATTGGAGTGTATACTAGCGCATGGCCGAGCGGCCATGCAGCTCTTTTATAGTGGCGTTCTTCCCTTCCCAGTGGACCAACCAAGCAGGAATGGGACCTGCGCATGTGACCTCCGACCTCCAATGAGAGGTCATCCCATGGGAATGCTCAGTAAGCAAAAGACAGGATTTAGTCCCAGGAGCGTCTGCTTGTTGCTGACTCAAGCATGGTGCTATAGCAGCCAGAAGGAGCAACCAGAAGCGTAGCATCAGCCTGGTCAAGACGCCGGGACCGATGTCTCTGCTGAGCAGGAATCTCTGGGGCTGCAGAGAAATGGGAGACTGCAGAGGACATGGCTTGAGATTTCCCCTGTGCAGTGGGGGAAACTTGACACCTAACAGTGTAACTACAAAGTTATGGGCCCCAGTGCAAACTTTCACCCCCCCATGCCAAAATACACGCGCGGTTCCGCACACATAGTACATGCGTGGCTCCGCTCCGCATACACACATGGCTCCTCGCCTTCCATTGCATACACATGCAGCTCTGCTCTGCACACTTCGTACACACACGGCTCCTCTCCGTCCACCTCATACACATGCGGCTCTACTTCATACACACACGGCTCCTTTCTGTCCACCTCATACACTTGCGACTCCACTTTGTACACACACTGCTGCGCTCCATACACTTCGTACACACATGGCTCTGCTCCATGCACCTTGTACACACATGGGTCTGCTACATCCACCCTGTAAACCCCTCCTGATGCCACACATAAACTAACCCTCATCCAGCACCATGACAACCAGCACAGCAGAGTCCTGCATACACGGAGGCTCCTGATCATGTGACCCCTGACTCCTCCCCCTGTGACCTCATCACAGTCCTGTGTGCACAGGACAGCCATTGAGTCAGGCCAATTGCAGCCTGGCAGCCAATCAAAGCACGGAGCTGCACAGCCAATGAGCGGCTGCAGCTCTCAGAGGCTGCTGCTCCCCTGACATGCCCACTACACAGCTCACCTTCGAAGTGCAAACACGCGATCGGGCCCCTAAGCACTCCCCATCACAGTTGCGACCGTGGTAGTTATGCCCCTGGATATGAGAGATAGATAGATTGGTATGAGATAGATAAATAGAATAATTATGCATGTAAGGAAGGTAATGTTTGTCATCTCCACTAGCAGCCTGTGAACTGCTCATGTATCCATTATTGCTGCCTCTTCCTTCCAGTTTACAGTAATAATATCATGACATTGATTATTCTATATAAGTAATTTACTTTTCTGCACTGTATATATGCCTTATTTTTTAGATCTGCAGGTCTACTGAAAGATATCTATGGCATTGTTAGTTTTATGATGCTATGGCGGGATACACCTATTACATTACAGGAAGTAGCAGAGAGAATCTCTTCCATAAGATGTAGAAAAGCCGGTGGCCTGGATGGAATCCTACCAGAAATGCTGAAGTACAGCCCACCAGAAATACAGGCCGCAATGGTTAAACTCTTTAATATTGTGCTAAGTGCCGGCTACTTCCCTCGTACCTGAAACCAAGGCCTCATCACACCCATCCACAAGAATGGGGACAGGTATGACCCTGCCAACTACAGAGGCATATGTGTCAGCAGCAACCTGGGAAAACTGTTCAACAGCCTCCTGAACAAGAGGATCCTCAGTTTCCTCACTGAATACAATGTCCTCAGCAAGAGCCAAGCAGGATTCATGCCAAACCACTGCACTACTGACCACATCTATACCCTGCACAGCCTCATTCAGAGACACGTACTCAATACAAAGAGCGGGAAGATATACGCCTGTTTCGTGGACTTTAAAAAGGCCTTTGATTTGGTGTGGCATCCAGGCTTATTTCTGAAACTGCTGGAGAGCGGAATAGGAGGAAAGACCTACGATGTTATCAAAAGCACCTACACCGAGAACCTCTGCAGTGTGAGTGTGAACGGCAGAAGAACGGTCTATTTCCAGCAGAGCTGGGGAGTCAGACAAGGCTGCAGCCTAAGCCCAACGCTCTTCAACATTTACATCAACGAGCTGGCTACTGCTCTGGAATCTTCCACAGCAACAGGTCTCACCCTCCACGATGCGCAGGTGAAATTCCTGCTGTATCCAGATGACCTGCTGCTTCTGTCACCAACCGAGAAAGGCCTCCAAGACAACCTGAAAATCTTAGAGAAATTCAGCTCCACCTGGGCACTACCGGTCAACCTAAAGAAAACCAACATCATGGTGTTCCAGAAGAGAAAGAGAAAATCAGACCAGCACCCTTCATTTGTCATCAACAACTGCGCCCTTACAGGAACGGACAAATATACCTACCTGGGCCTAGAAATTCACCGGTCAGGGAGCTTCAAACAAGCCATAGAGACCCTGAAAGACAAAGCATGCAAAACCTTCTCTGCCATCCAAAGGAAACTCTACCATCTGAAGCCACCAGTGAGGGTCTGGTTAAAAATCTTCGACTATCATCGCCCCAATCCTCCTTTATGGCAGCAAAGTCTGGGGTCCTCACACCTACCCAGACTGGTCAAGGTGGGATTCCAGCCCAACAGAAATATTCCACCTAGAATTCTGCAAGCACCTTCTCCAAGTCCATCGGAGCACCTCCAACAGTGCTTGACGGGCCGAGCTGGGCAGATTCCCTCTACACCTAACGGTTCTAAAGAGGGCACTGTCATTCCAGGCTCTCCTACATAGGAGCAATCCAAGCTCCCATCACCATAAAGCCCTGACACATGTAGGTGAAACAGAAAAACCAGGACCCTTGGAACAGCTCACCCAAACCCAAACTGGCCAGAACACCAATTACAACAACATGACAAAAGCCAGAATCAGGAAGATGGTAGACGAAGGCCAGGAGAGGTACGTAAGTGACTGGAAGAATGACATCATCAGCTCACAGAAACTGACCATGTACTGGAGTCTCCAGAGAGTCTACAGACTGGCCCCATACCTGGAGAAACTCACAGACCCCAGAGACCGCAAGATCCTGAGCCGATATAGACTCAGTGCCCACAATCTGGCCATCGAATCCGGCAAACACAGACAGAGCTACAAGCCCAGGGAGGAAAGACTGTGCCTACACTGTGACCAGGAGGCCCTGGAGGATGAGACTCACTTCCTTCTACACTGCCCCAAATACTCAGCAGTGAGGGACACTCACTTCAGGAGACTTTCACATCTCTTCCCGGATTTCATCACCATGAAGGAGGAAGAGAAAATGTATATCCTGCTGGGGGAGAAGAGAGAGCAGTGGAGATAGCAGCGCAATATGTGAGTGCATGCCATAGACTGCGAGAAAGAGAACTATGATATGCCATGGACTTCTATGGCCCCCACCCTGGATCTGCCCCATGCCCTCATCCACCTTCCCTGTGCCATGGACTTCTATAGCCCCATCCTGGATCTGCCCCATCCACCTTTCCTACAGCCTCTACCCAACATCCCTACAGTCCCTATCCCTATTCCCTTTTGTACACTTGCTTTGGCAAAACTAATGTGTATTTAGTCCTGCCAGTAAAGCTTCTTTGAATTTGATATCCAGCACATGTGGGTGCAGGTGAAAGAAGTTGGCACATAACCTGAACCCACACTGTACACAGCAGAAACCTTTTGTGCTATATATTGGATCTGTTATCTGCTTAGATATCGCTGTCAATCTATAATAGCAGCATTACACATGTGCACTTTTAACCCCATGCGCAATCTATGATGTACTTGCAGGGTGCCGACTGGCTTTTAGGACAGCCAAAGGCCTGATGAAAGCCTCCATAGCTGTCATTTTGGTACTCATAGACTTCATATGAGGCCATAATTTTAGCTATATACTGCAAAACACCTGCACTATATTGCATAAATATTTCTGTAAAATCTAAAAAAGAATAACTTTTCTTCTTTTTCCCCATTTCAATTTTTTTCCCCTTTTTTTAGTACATTTTATGGTAAAATTAATGTTGACATTGAAAACTACAGTTAACTCAACAGTAAACAAGCCCTTATGTTTCTATGTTACTAGAAAAATAAGAAAAAAGGTTATAATTCTTGGAAGAAGAGAGGAAAAGAAAGTGTAAAAGTCAATATTGGCTGCAGAAGAAAGGAATAGGGGTGAACCTTTCAAGAAACCCACAGTTACCTTATGAGTCATCTAAATAATTGTTTTAAGCAATTTAAAAAAGGAATAACATTATTTTTATATGTCTGTGGTCTCATGCTTAAGCCATCACGTAGCAAACTATGCAGAGATTCTTGAGGGAAAAGGTTTGATAACCCATGTGCACAGTTCTGATTTCAAATACGTTTAAGACTTTAGTCAAAGGAACAAGATGAGAATGTTTTTATATTTTCCATTCAACAAAGATCTTAAATATAGAAAAACTTATCAAAGTATTTATGGAAGTTGAATAACATTTTATTATAGAATGAGTAATCTTTATTCACATAAAACAAGAGGCTGGAAGCTCACGCAAAATGCACGTCGGGGTTATCATTCCTAATCCTCCCAGGCTCTTACAAGTTTTTTTTGTTGTCCCATTGTTTGTGTGGTTTATTTGCTTTATTTTGTCACTATTATATATTATTAATGGATGCCTTATTTTTGTTACTATTATCGCTATTGGACATAAATATATGCATCTTTCATTTGAGTGATGTTGGTTCATTTGGTCCTCTATTAATACTGATATTTTGATTTTTATGCACAGTATATAATGGGGGAAATAAGTATTTGCTACCTTGCTGATTTTTAAGTTTGCCAACTGACAAAGACATGAATAGTCTATAATTTTAAGGGTAGGTTAATTTTAACATTGAGAGAGTATCTATATATATAAAGCTGAGTTTTTGTATGCATGTGTGTATCAAGCCATGCCCATTCCACATATCCCCGCCCACTGGATGGTGGAGTGCAGGCTTGCAGAGGGAAAGTGCAGTATGCGGGTGGAGAGCGGAGCTGCGAGGGAGAGACCGGGACACGGATGGAGAGAAGGGTTGCGGAGGGATAAAGCAGGATGGCGCGTGGAGAGCAGGACTGTGGAGGGAGAGAGCGGGGCAGTGGAGGTAGAGCGGGACACATATGGAGAGTGGGGCTGAGGAGGGATAGAGCAGGATGGCACATGGAGAGAGGGGATGTGCAGGGAGAGAGTGGGGCTGTGGAGGGAGAGAGTGGGGCTGTGGAGGGAGAGCGGGACATGGATGGAGAGTGGGCTGCAGAGGGGGAGAGAGGGATGGTGGATGGAGAGTGGGGCTGCATAAGGAAAGAGCATGAAGGCAGATGGAGAGAAGGCTGTTAAGGGAAAGAGCAGGACACGGGTGGAGAGCTGGGCTGCGGAGGAAGAGAGAGGGATGGCCAGTGGAGAGTAGGACGACGAGTGGAGATTGGGGTCTGCGAATCTAGAGAGTGGGGCGGCCAGTGGAGAGCAGGGCTGTGGAGGGAGAAAGTGGGACGGCTAGTGGAGACAGGGGCTGCTGAGGAAGAGAGCGGGGCTGTGGAGGGACAATGCGGGACAGCAATTGGAGAGTGGAGCTGCAGAAGGAGAGAACGTGACGGTGGGTGGAGAGCTGGGCTGCGGAGGGAGACAGCGGGGCTGTGGCGCAAAAGCTGGTCTGCTCAGGGACAGAGAAGGACGGTCAGTGGAGACAGGGAGAGAGCGGGATGGTGGATGGAGAGCGGGGCTTCTGAGGGAGAATGCGGGACTGTGGGTGGAGAGCTGGGCTTCAGAGGGAGAGATCGGGACGGAGAGTGGAGAGTGGGGCTGCGGAGGGAGAAAGTGGGATGGCAGTTAGTTAGTTTGCCCGGGTAACACCGGACTCTTCAAAAATAAAATCCAGAAAATCACATTGTATAAATTATATAAATTTATTCGCATTTTGTAGTGAGAAATTAGTATTTGATCCCTCTGGTAAACAAGACAATACTTGGTGGCAAAATCCATGTTGGCAAGCACAGCAATCAGATGTTTTTTGCAGTTGATGATGAGGCTTGCGCACATGTCGAGAGGAATTTTGGTCCACTCCTCTTTGCAGATCATCTCTAAATCATTAAGATTTTGAGGCTGTCGCTTGGCAACTCGGAGCTTCAACATCCTCCATAAGCTTTCTATGGGATTAAAGTCTAAAGGCTGGCTAGGCCACTCCATGACCTAAATGTGCTTCTTTTTGAGCCACTCCTTTGTTGCCTTGGCTGTATGTTTTGGGTTATGCCTTGCTGGAAAACCCAGCTATGACCCATTTTTAATGTTCTGGCGGAGGGAAGGAGGCTGTCAATCAGGATTTTACGGTACATGGCTACATCCATTCTCCCATTGGTGCGGTTTAATAGTCCTGTGCCTTTAGCAGAAAAACACCCCCAAAACATCATGTTTCCACCTCCATGCTTGACAGTGGAGAAGATGCTCTTTAGGTTATAGTCAGCATTTCTCTTTCTCCAGACACGGCGAGTTGAGTTACTGCTGAAGAGATCAATTTTTGTCCCATCTGACCATAGCACCTTCTCCCAATCACTCAAAGAATCATCCAGGTGTTCATTTGCAATCTTCATATTGGCCTGCGTAATGTGTTACCAATGGTTTTCTTGGTGACTGTGATCCCAGCTGCCTTGAGATCATTAACATGATCAAGAATACCCCATGAGGTAAGATTTTACATGGTGCCCCAGATTGATGTTGATTGACAATCTTTTTGTTTTTCTTCCATTATCTTACTATTGCACCAACAGTTGTCACCTTCTTACCCAGCATCTTAATTATGATTTTGCAGCCCATTTCAGCTTTATGCAGGTCTGCAATCTTGTCCCTGGCATCCTTATAAAGCTCTTTGGTCTTGCACATGTTGTAGAGGTTAGAGACTGACTGATTAATTGAGTCTGTGGACAGGAGTCTTTTATAAAAGGTGATTATGTAAGGCAGCTGTCTTTAATGCAGGTAACACGTTGATTAGGAGCATCTAACTAGTTTGTGGGAGCCAGAACTCTTAATGGTTGGTAGGGGATCAAATACTTATTTCTCTCTGCAAAATGCAAATACATTTTTTATAATTTATATAATGTGATTTTCTGGATTTTATTTTTGATATTCTATCTCTCAATGTTAAAATTACCCTACCATAAAAATTATAGACTGTTCATGTCTTTGTCAGTAGGCAAACTTACAAAGAAAAGCAAGGGATCACTGTATATACTGTCTATTACCGGTTGCCTGGATAGGTATGATCTTTGTGTCCTATACTCCCTTTCCTATTTTATGCATTTTAGCATGCCTGTTATGTTGTGTTACCAATTAAAGTTGCTTATTTGTACGTAGTTTTTTGCTTCTAATTTTGTTTGGATGCCACATGCATGATACTATTTGCCTTTGTCTCCTGTTAACCACAACTCTACAGAACTTTAGGCACCCAATCAATATTTTAGTGGTGAGTTTCCCCATGAATGACAGGTTAATATATAGGTCTGGAAAATAGATGTACTGATCCCAAATTTACTTTTGAAATAGAAACGGATGGAATAACCATATTGTGAGTTTAATGTTGAAGTCGTAGGTGGAAACTTGGCAAGAACTGCAAGTAGCTAGTAAGTATTACAAGTTCTTATAGGAACATCAACCTTGTATCAACTTGGCATACAGCAAAGACTTCATGATTTGTCATGTTTTATTAAAAAGACCATCTGGCCAGCTGACTGATCGGCAGCCATAAAGCACTTGTAAATTCTGTAGTCAGGGTTTTTAAGAGTCTTTCTATCTCATTTATTAGATTTAAAATTAACCACTTGAGTGTAGTCAAAAGCAATAGATTGTTGAGAATGTCATCCTTTGGCACGGTCTACCCATCAAAACAACAGTTTTAATCAAGCTCCTTGAAGAAATAACAGCATTGCTGTCCCGTATGATTTATTATTCTCATGTACAAAGTTATGCAAAACTAATCTTTTTACTCTTAACCTTTTCTCTATAGACACTTTTCAGTGTAGACAATATAAAATATTAAAAACATATCTTCTAATATTCACAACACAAAATTGAGGAAACTTACATTTAGCGGTAATAAAGTTAAACAATTATTGATGAAAGACTCATTGCAAACTTTTAAAATATTGGATTTTACTTACGAGTGAAATTACTAAATTAGTTTACTCAACTAATCAAATTTTTTCAGAATTTCACAAAATTAAAAGATTAAAAGGAATCTAAATATTTTGGTATTCATTTTGTATGAATCCAGCAAAATCCCATATTCATCTGGAATAGGAAAAGTTAAAGAAACATTTTAATTTCATGTCTACCTCAGAATTTACTTGCATCTGCTTGTGTGTGCAGTTCTTCATGTGTCCTCCACTCAGTCCTTGTAATCTCTATCAGATGCCATTGGCGTAAAAATGCTACCTTGAACAAACTTGGCACTAGTCTCTGTGTGACAGATCGTTAGAGGAATTCCAACCTTTTGCACTTTAACTCTGACTTGTGGTTTTACAATTAGGTACCCTGCATTGCTTCCCTGGAGAAGCTGTTGTCTGGAGGAGTGAACCAAAGGCGAGATATGTCTTGATATCTGGCTCAGAAACAGGTTTGACAAGACAAATAGAAATTAAAATCCATAGTGAGAGGTATAGCCAGGGTCAGATGTCAGTTAATAATCCAGAGCATCATCAATGAGGTCAAGGTCAAAAAAGGGATACCAGTATCAAACAAGGTCAATATACTAGCAGGACTTATCTCAGGAATTCATAATCAAACAAACACCAGAAACTAGGTCACTTCTAGACACAATATCTGGCAACTAAAGTGGAAATCTGTGAGTTTATATATGGTGAGGTAGCATCTTAAGTCACAGCAGGGAGATGATTACACCTGATGGGCTGCTGGACAGTAGAGATTAGCAAACTTGTTTGAAAAAAAATTTGCCAATTTCAAATTTGATTCGTGTTCAGATTCTCAAACATTTTCCTCAACATTAGCAAAATTCAGCCAAATGATTGAGTTCCTACTAATGCGATTCTCAGGACTTGGACTAGGATAGTGGTGCTGTATAATGAGCAGGGGAGACATGTTTGATGAGGGGATGGTGTGAGGAGAGGGCAAAGGAGCGGCGGACGCTTTTTTAAATTAACCTTATATGTGGAGATTCCGTCAGCCAATCAGGGCAAAGAAGTCATCCGCAACGTTCAGACACAAGGGCTTGTGTCATTGGCTGCAGCAGTCACATGTCCCTCTTCCTATAAAAAGTGAACAATTGGGTTCGGCGCCATTTTGTGAATGTAACAGCATAGTGAGACTGAGCTGCTGCAAGTAGTAAAATAGCTATCTGGGCGGTTTATTCTGGCTAGTTCAGATAGATAGGATCCTGTGTCAAATAGACTTTCCAGCATATAAATTTACTGTGATAATTCTGTGGTGCAGCCACAAGTCACCACTACAGCATATAAATCCATAGTGATGCTGATTCTGTGGTATAGCGATGAGTCACCACTTCAGCATATAAATCATTCATGCTGATTCTATGGTCCAGCCACCAGTCTGCATTTCAGCATATAAATCCTATTTACCAATTGTGTGGACCCCCACAGTCCACATTTCAGCATTTAAATCCTTTGTGATAATTCTGTCGTCCAGCCAACAATACACATTTCAGCATATAAATCTTTTGTGCTTATTCTGTGGTCCAGCCTCACTATCTCAGCAAATAAATACTGATTGCTAATCAGCAACAGCTGACTGACAGGTCTGGGTTTAGGTTTGTGAAACAGCTGGTTAAAGGGGTGAAAGGTACATCCAATTTAAGTGGGGAAAAAGTGAGGTCATGATAGAAATGGGAAAAGGTGTGGTGTTTGAGGTGTATGTTGGGTAGGTGGTAATGTTACTGAAAGCTCTACTGAGCAAACATCGGCCCATCCAATCCAAAGACAACTGACAACTTCTGTCACTGGGCGAGCTACTCGTCACCCTTTATTTGGGAGCCACACAGTGGTATGCCTTGTAGATGAGGGCCAGAAAGAGGATGTGCTCGAGTGGATGGCAAGCACATTAAGTGGCTTCTCCTCCCCTTCCAACTTAACATCACACACAGTATAGTACTCAGAGATGGCACCCCAATTATCCCTGTTTCCCTCCACATCACAACTCTCCAAATACCCAACTGACTGTGGGGAACCGCAGATATGAGAGTTTGCAGAGCTGCACTTACGTTCTATTTCATGGGCATCAGAGGTGTGCTCCATCGATTTACTGACTCAAGAGGAGAAGTGCATCTGCACTAATGCCCTAGCTTTTTTTCAGTTGGATTCAGGGACCAGACAATGTAGGATCTGAGCAGAATACAGACTCTCGTCACCAAACTTTAACCTCCAGGGATAGAGGAGATCCTGATGAGACTCTTATACCGGAGTCACATGTGTACTGTACTGTGCTGCACAGGGCAGGAAGAGAAGATACAGTTGTGGCCAAAAGTATTGACACCCCTGCAATTCTGTCAGATAATAATCAGTTTCTTCCTGAAAATGATTGCAAACACAAATTCTTTGGTGTTATTATCTTCATTTAATTTGTCTTAAATGAAAAAACACAAAAAGAATTGTCCTAAAGCCAAATTGGATATAATTCCACACCAAACATAAAAAAGAGGGTGGACAAAAGTATTGGCACTGTTCGAAAAATCATGTGATGCTTCTCTAATTTGTGTAATTTACAGCACCTGTGCACCTAACAGGTGTTGGCAATAACTAAATCACACTTGCAGCCAGTTGACATGGATTAAAGTTGACTCAACCTCTGTCCTGTGTCCTTGTGTGTACCACATTGAGCATGGAGAAAAGAAAGAAGACCAAAGAACTGTCTGAGGACTTGAGAAACCAAATTGTGAGGAAGCATGAGCAATGTCAAGGCTACAAGTCCATCTCCAAAGACCAGAATGTTCCTGTGTCTACCGTGCGCAGTGTCATCAAGAAGTTTAAAGCCCATGGCACTGTGGCTAACCTCCCTAGATGTGGACGGAAAAGAAAAATTGACAAGAGATTTCAACGCAAGACTGTGCGGATGTTGGATAAAGAACCTCGACTTACATCCAAACAAGTTCAAGCTGCCCTGCAGTCCGAGGGTACAACAGTGTCAACCCGTACTATACGTCGGTGTCTGAATGAAAAGAGACTGTATG
Organism: Dendrobates tinctorius; assembly: GCF_039654945.1. Lineage (NCBI taxonomy): Eukaryota > Metazoa > Chordata > Amphibia > Anura > Dendrobatidae > Dendrobates > Dendrobates tinctorius. The sequence goes on along the minus strand of NW_027361698.1, from coordinate 59,959,519 downwards.
GTAGGAGACCCAGGAAGACCCCACTTTTTACCCTGAGACATAAAAAAGCCAGGCTGGAGTTTGCCATAACTTACCTGAAAAAGCCTAAAACGTTTTAGAAGAATGTTCTCTGGTCAGATGAGATAAAAGTAGAGCTTTTTGGGCAAAGGCATCAACATAGAGTTTACAGGAGAAAAAAAGAGGCATTCAAAGAAAAGAACACGGTCCCTACAGTCAAACATGGTGGAGGTTCCCTGATGTTTTGGTGTTGCTTTGCTGCCTCTGGCACTGGACTGCTTGACCGTGTGCATGGCATTATGAAGTCTGAAGACTACCAACAAATTTTGCAGCATAATGTAGGGCCCAGTGTGAGAAAGCTGGGTCTCCCTCAGAGGTCATGGGTCTTCCGGCAGGACAATGACCCAAAACACACTTCAAAAAGCACTAGAAAATGGTTTGAGAGAAAGCACTGGAGACTTCTAATGTGGCCAGCAATGAGTCCAGACCTGAATCCCATAGAACACCTGTGGAGAGATCTAAAAATGGCAGTTTGGAGATGGCACCCTCCAAATATCAGGGACCTGGAGCAGTTTGCCAAAGAAGAATGGTCTAAAATTCCGGAAGGCACATGCTCAGGTCTTTCTCCAGCTCGGATTGGACCATCAGGAAGGTCTGGAAGGTCCCGGAAGGACACGGCTATAAAAGGTTTGCATGGCCGCTCGGCCATGCCCTAATATAGAGAAAGATTTAGACCATGTGAAGTGAGAGTTGTATGCACGTATGAATGTGTCTTGTGAATGACTCATTGGAAATCCCTACCCTTAGTATGCATATGTTGTGTAGCTTAGCCTGTTAGCGCCCAGGCTGAGGAGCAAGTAGGAGGCAGAGTCAGAGACTGGCATCAACGCCAAGTGGTGGGCTTGGTCTGTATGCCACGGTTCTCTTGGTCGACACTCCACGGTCGCGAGCGTCACTTAGTGGCATCCGCAGTTGCGACGCCGCATGCTTAGTAGGTCTAGAGGGACTCTGACCCTGTGTCCTTGGGGTTGAGTCCTGTGACCTGATACTGAGCGTTTACCTTGCCGAGCTCTGTGAGCTTTAACAGGCCCGGCATTTACAGTGGGGAAAAAAAGTATTTAGTCAGTCAGCAATAGTGCAAGTTCCACCACTTAAAAAGATGAGAGGCGTCTGTAATTTACATCATAGGTAGACCTCAACTATGGGAGACAAACTGAGAAAAAAAATCCAGAAAATCACATTGTCTGTTTTTTTTTTCATTTTATTTGCATATTATGGTGGAAAATAAGTATTTGGTCAGAAACAAGCAATCAAGATTTCTGGCTCTCACAGACCTGTAACTTCTTCTTTAAGAGTCTCCTCTTTCCTCCACTCATTACCTGTAGTAATGGCACCTGTTTAAACTTGTTATCAGTATAAAAAGACACCTGTGCACACCCTCAAACAGTCTGACTCCAAACTCCACTATGGTGAAGACCAAAGAGCTGTCAAAGGACACCAGAAACAAAATTGTAGCCCTGCACCAGGCTGGAAAGACTGAATCTAAAATAGCCAACCAGCTTGGAGTGAAGAAATCAACTGTGGGAGCAATAATTAGAAAATGGAAGACATACAAGACCACTGATAATCTCCCTCGATCTGGTGCTCCACGCAAAATCCCACCCCGTGGGGTCAGAATGATCACAAGAACGGTGAGCAAAAATCCCAGAACCATGCGGGGGGACCTAGTGAATGAACTGCAGAGAGCTGGGACCAATGTAACAAGGCCTACCATAAGTAACACACTACGCCACCATGGACTCAGATCCTGCAGTGCCAGACGTGTCCCACTGCTTAAGCCTGTACATGTCCGGGCCCGTCTGAAGTTTGCTAGAGAGCATTTGGATGATCCAGAGGAGTTTTGGGAGAATGTCCTATGGTCTGATGAAACCAAACTGGAACTGTTTGGTAGAAACACAACTTGTCGTGTTTGGAGGAAAAAGAATACTGAGTTGCATCCATCAAACACCATACCTACTGTAAAGCATGGTGGTGGAAACATCATGCTTTGGGGCTGTTTCTCTGCAAAGGGGCCAGGACGACTGATCCGGGTACATGAAAGAATGAATGGGGCCATGTATCGTGAGATTTTGAGTGCAAACCTCCTTCCATCAGCAAGGGCATTGAAGATGAAACATGGCTGGATCTTTCAACATGACAATGATCCAAAGCACACCGCCAGGGCAACGAAGGAGTGGCTTCGTAAGAAGCATTTCAAGGTCCTGGAGTGGCCTAGCCAGTCTCCAGATCTCAACCCTATAGAAAACCTTTGGAGGGAGTTGAAAGTCCGTGTTGCCAAGCGAAAAGCCAAAAACATCACTGCTCTAGAGGAGATCTGCATGGAGGAATGGGCCAACATACCAACAACAGTGTGTGGCAACCTTGTGAAGACTTACAGAAAACGGTTGACCTCTGTCATTGCCAACAAAGGATATATCACAAAGTATTGAGATGAAATTTTGTTTCTGACCAAATACTTATTTTCCACCATAATATGCAAATAAAATGAAAAAAAAAAACAGACAATGTGATTTTCTGGATTTTTTTTTCTCAGTTTGTCTCCCATAGTTGAGGTCTACCTATGATGTAAATTACAGACGCCTCTCATCTTTTTAAGTGGTGGAACTTGCACTATTGCTGACTGACTAAATACTTTTTTTCCCCACTGTATGTTCAGCGGTAGTGCGGCTCTGTGAAGCAACAGAGTCCGCCCCTGTACACACCAGGTGATGTTATCCCATGTGTGCCCCTCTAATATATCGCCATATAGCGTCCACCATTACTAGCAGCAGTTTACGACCCCTGCAAATTGGACCCCCGACTACGAACGCACCTTATTACTATCTTTATTATTTGGTGCGTTCTGCCAGCCCTTACACCAAGGACTTGGACAACATGGAAGTACCTTCTTGCTGCACTATCTGCACCATGATGCCTGTATTTTTAGGATTAGAAAAAGTGCTGACTACTGGGTTGCCACTCTGTTTGTTAGATCAATGGTGGAAGAGTAAATTCTGCCAGATGTTTCACCTGTGGAAAGAGACCCGCACATGCTGGAGTATCAAAACATGCTTGTAGATGATCTTAAGAGTGGTTTTCCCCAAGACAGCAGTGAGGCAGACAGTGTGCATCGCAGTTCTAGACTTCCAACCCTGGGAACATCGAGTCGTCAGTGCAAAGACATTAACAGCAGTGTAAGTGGCATAAGCAATTTCTGTGAGTTGTTTCACACATTTTTCAGACCATCCTCTGCACCAGCAGAACAGAGTACAAGTGTAACACATAGTGCATGACTGGAGAAGATGGTGCAGGAGTATCTAAAGCTCAATATCAATGCCATCAGGGCGGATTTGGACCCTTTTGCTCTTTAGTCTTCAAAAATGGAACAGTGCCCTGAGTTTCCAATTCCGCCTTGGATTTTTTGTCATGCCCAGCAGCCAGTGCGCTCTCAGAACTTGTCTTGATAGCTGGTGGTGGTATCCTCAGTAATAAATGCATCCACCTGTCCCATGAAAGTGTAGACAGCCTAACTTTCATCAAGATGAGCTTGTCATGCATCAACAATGACTCTTGCACCCAAGTCGCAGTCTGGACAGACTAAGCGATGGTGTAGTGCATAGATTTTGTGTTATTGCAGTGTGTGACACCTTTGTCGTGGCTAATGTGGCAGCTGTTGCTACAGCTGATGATGTTACTAACAAGTGCCTTGGTGGTGGAACAATCTGAAGGTGTGTCCACAGCTGTTACTTTTACAATTTGCTTTTTTATATCACCCAATATTGCTCTTATTCCTCCTGAGTGACTACAAGCCAAATTTTTGTTAAATGGAGACTGTTATTTGGATCTCCTTGTATCACCATTATACTATTTCTGTCATGGTTTGAACAGGGTTTTTGCCCTGCACTCACAGGGTTAAGTGTTCGTGGCCTCTTTCTGGATCTGGGAGGGGTATTTACACTCACTCTTTACCAGCGTTCTCTGTCAGCTATACTGTTGTTCTGGTGTGTCTGACCCCTGGTGTGCGTGTATTCTGCGTTGCTTATTTGCATCCCATGTATGACCTGGTCCATTCCCTCATTCTGTACTCCGTCTCTCGTTTTGGTACTATTGTCTTTTCTGGTTCTGACCTCCTGGCTTGGCTATCGTTACGCCATTACAGTTTGTCCCTATTGTACCGTCTATTGCCCGTTCTGGTTTTCTGATCTATTGCTGCGTCCTGACTATCCATTCTGTCTAACCCTTTGGTACTGTATTGCTATCTTTTGCTTTGACTCTGCTCAGTGAGCAAGTGCAGTGCGGTGTTCCTGACATTATAGCTGACCATTTCAGTTTTTTTTCCTCTGAAGAGAGAAAAAAAAGTGTGTTATCCTCATGGATCCCATACAAGCTTTGGCTGATCAGGTCAAGCACCTGACCCAAATGTTCCAGAAACTTAATGTGGAACAGCGCACGATGGCCCATACCCAGCAACAGTTGGTGGATACAGTGCAGGGGGCTGTCGCTGCAGGGGCTCCTAGTGCTGGGGATAGAGATGTGTCATTGGCATCCCCCGAATCTCCAGTCAAATTGCCAGACCCTTTCTCAGGGGATAAAAGGGAGTTCAGGTTGTTCAGAGAAGGATGCAAACTTTTTTTTTCTCTGAGGCCCTGCTCCTCCGAGGATGAGTTCCAGAGGGTGGGGGTCATCATTTCCCTACTTCGGGGGGCTCCACAGGCATGGGCTTTCTCTCTCTCTTCCTCTGCTCCTGAACGTATGTCTGTGAATTTGTTCTTTGAGGCTCTGGGGCACATTTATGATGAGTCTGATAGAGTGCGTTTGGCAGAGGATATGTTGATGAGTGTGACACAGGGGAGGCACTCTGCTGAATGGTTCTGCTCTGAGTTCAGACGCTGGGCAGCAGAGGTCTCCTGGGATGATGCTGCCCTCCGGGGTTTGTTCTGTAGAGGCCTGTCCGAACGTTTGAAAGAAGCCCTAGCCCTTCATCCTCCACTGGATTCTTTGAAGGATGCTATGATCCAGGCTGTCCGCATGGACCATAGGCTGCGGGCAAGAGGGGTCATGCTGCAGGAGACCCCTTTATTCTCCAATCTGAGAGACTCTGCATCTAGTCCTGAACCCATGGAGGTTGGTGCCACGTCATTGGAGGAAAAAGAGAGGAGACGCCGTAGAAACAACCAATCGTGCTTTTACTGTGGATCCACTGGATATTGGAGAAGGAACTGTCCTTCTTGCCCTTCTTCAGTGAAGCCATCAAGAAAACGACTGAGTCTGGGTAACAATCGAGGAGGTTGCCCAGACTCCCAGGTACCCTTCTCCTCACTTACAAAAATTCTGCTTCCGGTGGAACTAGAACTTACAGGCGGTCCGGTTGGGACTACCGCCTTTGTTGACTGTGGTTCTTCTATTAATCTGATCGATGCCAAACTTGTGACTTTTCATAAGATAGGGACAGTAATGTTAAAAGATCCTGTTAAAATTGTGGCGATTGATTCCTCTCCTATCACCCAGGAGGGAATTTGTTTCATGACTGATAATTTTTCCACGTGAGTGGAACCCACTTTCAGCGAAAAGGTAAGGTGTTTTGTTCTAAATAATCTGCCTGCTGGACTGGTACTGAGTATGCCTTGGTTTCAACGTCACAATCCTACTATTGACTGGGTCACGGGGGAGATCATTCAGTGGGGTTGTATGGCTAACGGTCTATGTTGTAACTTGACAACTCTTGTCACCCCAGTAAAATCTGTGCCAGTGTCGTCTGTCGATCGGGAAGGTATTCTGGAGTACCTGAAAGATTTTGAAGACGTATTTTCTAAAAGTGAGGCTGAGGCGCTACCACCACATAGACCCTTTGATTGTGTCATTAATCTAGTCCCTGGAGCCAAGTTACCCAAGGCTCGCCTGTTCAATTTGTCCGGGCCCGAACGTCTAGCCATGAAGGAGTACATTACCGAGAGTCTCCGCAAAGGGCATATTAGGCCTTCTGTTTCACCTGTGGCGGCGGGCTTCTTTTTTGTTAAGAAAAAAGATGGTGGCTTGCGGCCGTGCCTCGATTTTCGGGAATTAAAATTACTGTGAAAAATGCATGCCCTCTCCCCCTAATTCCTGATCTATGTAGCCAACTCACAGGGGCCAAGTGGTTCTCTAACCTGTATTTACGTGGGGCATACAACCTCATAAGAGTCCGGGAAGGGGGCGAATGGAAAACAGTATTCATGACGACTGAAGGGCTGTTCAAAAACTTGGTTATGCCCTTTGGTCTCACCAATGCTCCTGCTGTTTCTCAGAATTTTATTAATGTAATTTTCTCTGATTTAATTGGTCGATTTGTGGTTAGCTATTTGGATGACATTCTGGTGTACTCGGTGGACAGTCAATCTCACTTGCACCATTTGCGGATGGTTCTCCTGAGACTGAGGGAGAATCATTTGTATGCCAAGTTGGAAAAATGCTCATTTTTCATGCAAGTAGTATCCTTTCTGGGGTTGATTGTGTCAGGGGAGGGGTTCCGCATGGATCCTAAGAAGGTCCAGGCTGTTACAGATTGGGTGCAGCCTCATGACTTGAAAGGGCTGCAGTGATTTTTAGGCTTTGCTAACTTTTATAGGAAATTTATTAAGGGCTTCTCGCAGGTGGTAAAGCCTCTAACGGACCTCACTCTCAAGGGAGCTGATGTAAAAAATTGGTCTGTAGCTGCAAAAAATTCTTTCATGACATTAAAAAAGTGCTTTTCTTCAGCCCCTGTATTGGTACAACCCGACCCGTCAAGACCTTTTATCGTGGAGGTTGACGCCTCGGAAGTAGGGGTGGGGGCAGTTTTGTCTCAGGGCCCTCCTACCCTTACTAATCTGAGGCCTTGCGCCTTCTTCTCTAAAAAATTTTCCTCTGCCGAGAGAAATTACGATGTCGGCAATAGAGCATTGTTGGCGGTAAAGTTGGGTTTTGAAGAATGGAGGCATTTCCTGGAGGGGGCTATTGATCCCATTACAGTCATCACTGATCACAAAAATTTGGCCTATATCGAGTCTGCCAAGAGATTGACCCCCAGACAGGCTAAGTGGGCGTTTTTTTTTCTCAATTTCAGTTTGCCATCACATTCCCCCCGGGATCTAAAAACATCAAGGCTGATGCCTTATCCTGAAGCTTTGATTCGGTGTCCCCTCCAGAACCTCCCTCCTCCATTCTTCAGCCAGGAGTAGTGGTGGCCGAAATCTCATCTGAGTTACAGAGAGATTTTGGAGGCCTAGGCTCGGGCTCCGGGTGGTAAGCCCCGGGGTAAATTGTTTGTACCGGAACGTTTCGGTCTCGGACTTATGCAGGAATTTCACGATTCTATGTTGAGTGCTCACCCTGGGATTGCAGCTACCCGGGGGGCAATTGCGAGGGGTTTCTGGTGGGTTTCTGGTGGCCCTCTATGGTAACAGATATTTAAAAGTTTGTGACTGCATGTGGGGTGTACGCTCGTTCTAAAAGTTCTCAGGTCCGGCCGGCCGGGGAGTTGGTACTCGGTGATATGGGAGTGGTGTATAGGTTTTCAAAACAAGCCCACTTTGTACCTCTCCCCATGTTACCATCTGCTGAAACCCTGGCCCGCTTATTTATGCAGCATATGATTCGGTTGCATGGAGTGCCTATGAATGGAGGGCCTCTTAACCGCCAAGAGCAAGCGACACTACTCTGTCCTCCTCTTCCTGAACCTGTCGGCTGCCTTTGACACAGTGGACCATTCCCTATTATTGCAGACCCTCTCATCCCTTGGCATCACAGACTTGGCCCTATCCTGGATCTCATCATACCTAACAGACCGGACATTCAGCGTCTCCCACTCACACACCACCCCCTAGGACCCCTGCTCTTCTCCATTTACACCTTTGGCCTGGGACAGCTCATAGAATCTCATGGATTTCAGTATCATCTCTATGCTGATGACGCACAGATCTACATCTCTGGACCAGATATGACCTCCCTACTAACAAGAATCCCTCAATGTCTGTCCACTATTTCATCCTTCTCTGCTAGATTTCTGAAACTTAACATGGACAAAACAGAATTCATCATCTTTCCCCCATCTCACTGACCCCCCAAATAAACCTATCCATTACAGTAAATGGCTGCCCACTCTCCCCATTCCCACAAGCTCGCTGCCTCGGGGTAATCCTTGACTCTGATCTCTCCTTCAAACCACATATCCAAGCCCTTTCCACTTCCTGCCGACTTCAACTCAAAAATATTTCACGAATCCGTTCATTCCTCAACCAAAAATCTGCAAAAACCCTAGTTCATGCCCTCATAATCTCTTGCCTTGACTACTGAAACCTCCTGCTCTGTGGCCTCCAATCGAACACTCTTGCACCCCTCCAATCTATTCTAAACTCTGCTGCCCGACTAATCCACCTGTCCCCCCCGCTATTCCCCAGCTTCTCCCCTCTGTCAATCCCTTCACTGGCTCCCAATTGCCCAGAGACTCCATTACAAAACCCTAACCATGACATACAAAGCCATCCACAACCTGTCTCCTCCATACATCTGTGACCTTGTCTCCCGGTACTTTCCTGCATGCAACCTCCGATCCTCACAAGATCTCCTTCTCTACTCCCCTCTTATCTCCTCTTCCCACAATCGCATACAAGATTTCTCTCGCGCATCACCCCTACTCTGGAACTCTCTACCACAACATATCAGACTCTCACCTACCATCGAAACCTTCAAAAAGAGCCTGAAGACCCACCTCTTCCGACAAGCCTATAACTTGCAGTAACCACCGATCGACCAAACCGCTGCATGACCAGCTCTACCCTCCCCTACTGTATTTTCACCCATCCCTTGTGGATTGTGAGCCTTCGCGGGCAGGGTCCTCTCTCCTCCTGTACCAGTTATGACTTTTATTGTTTAACATTATTGTACTTGTTTTTATGTATACCCCTCCTTACATGTAAAGCGCCATGGAATAAATGGCGCTATAACAATAAATAATAATAATAATAATAATAATAATAATAATAATAATAATAATAATAATAATGTGGTGTCAGAGAGAGGGGTACAGTTTGTAGTCAGGTTCTGGAGGGCTTTTTGCAAAAAGCTGGGGATTTTGTTGTCCTTCTCCTCTGCCTACCACCCAGAGTCTAATGGACAGACGGAGCGCACGAACCAATCGTTGGAGCAGATTCTGAGATGCTTGGCCTCTTCCAGGCAGGAGGACTGGTGTGAGGTATTGCCCATGGCAGAGTTTGCATTCAACGGTCGTGTGAGTCAATCTACTGGGAAGTCTCCCTTTCAGATCAACTATTGCTTTAACCTACATTTTGGAGAGTTTTCCCGCATGGATTCAGGTTGTCCTGGAGCTGAGGGTGTGACACAACGTCTTAGAATTCTTTGGAGGGAGGTTCAGAGGAATATTTCCAAGGCCCTGGAAAACTATAAGCAGTTTGCTGACAGGAGGAGGGGGCCAGGTCCAGCATTTGCAGTAGGGGAGAAGGTGTGGCTATCCACCCGCAATATCAAGCTTAAGATACCATCTATAAAGCTGGCCCCCAAGTTTATTGGCTCATACAAAGTTGTGAAAGGTTGTTAATCCAGTAGGCTACTGACTGCAGCTGCCCACCTCCTTTAAAATTTCTGATGTCTTCCACAGGTCCCTGTTAAAGCCTGTGGGGATGGTGAGAGAGAATCCCTCATCAAATGCTCCGTCAGTGCTGGTAGAGGGGCAGCTGGAGTATGAAGTAGGGTGCATTGTTGACTCCCAGTGGGTGCGCCGGAGACTCTAGTATCTGATACACTGGAAGGGGTACTCTCTGGAGGATCGGTCATGGGTTCCTGCCAGTTCGGTGCATGCCGATCGTCTGGTGTGGGCTTTCCACGCCAGATACCCAGACAAGCCTGGGGGTCCAGTGGCCCCCCATTAATAGGAGGGTACTGTCATGGTTTGAACAGGGTTCTTGCCCTGCACTCACAGGGTTAAGTGTTCGTGGCCTCTTTCTGGATCTGGGAGGGGTATTTATACTCACTCTTTACCAGGGTTCTCTGTCAGCTATACTGTTGTTCTGGTGTGTCTGACCCCTGGTGTGCGTGTATTCTGCGTTGCTTGTTTGCTTCCCGTGTATGACCCGGTCCATTCCCTCACTCTATACTCCGTCTCTCCTTTTGGTACTATTGTCTTTTCTGGTTCTGACCTCCTGGCTTGGCTATCATTACTCCTTTACAGTTTGTCCCTATTGTACCGTTTATTGCCCGTTCTGGTTTTCTGATCTATTGCTACGTCCTGACTATCCATTCTGTCTAACCCTGGTAACCAGCTTTTCCAATCTCTGCTCTGAATCCACTCCTGTGTCTCCATTCAATGTCAGCAAGCAGTTAATCCTGAATGCTATCTATGTGTTTTCAACTCTGCAAGCTTATATCTGGTAACCAGCTTTTCCAATCTCTGCTCTGAATCCACTCCTGTGTCTCCATTCAATGTCAGCAAGCAGTTAATCCTGAATGCTATCTATGTGTTTTCAACTCTGCAAGCTTATATCTGGTAACCAGCTTTTCCAATCTCTGCTCTGAATCCACTCCTGTGTCTCCATTCAATGTCAGCAAGCAGTTAATCCTGAATGCTATCTATGTGTTTTCAACTCTGCAAGCTTATATCTGGTTACCAGCTTTTCCAATCTCTGCTCTGAATCCACTCCTGTGTCTCCATTCAATGTCAGCAAGCAGTTAATCCTGAATGCTATCTATGTGTTTTCAACTCTGCAAGCTTATATCTGGTATATAGTTTTTTTCAATTTACTCTGCTTGTCCCCTTATGTTGTGAGGTCAAGAAACTTTTCAAAGTGCTTTATGATCCATGTAGTGCTGGACATGTGTTTATTTGACCACAACATTTTATTGGGTCCTGGTGTCTCAATTTAGTGTGATTGATTAACGAGCAGAGAGCCACAAAAAAAAAAAATCTTAGCCTTAACCTCCTATATATTCAGACCTAGCTAGGGGGAGCATTTATGCAGGGGTGGCATTTATGCACATGTAATCGAAGTACATGTATCAAAGTACTTCTGGCAGTTATAACATGGCAGTTAAACAGGACAGGAGACAGGTAAGACATTTATATACATCTACTCCCTGTACATTTGGAGTACAACAAATATATACCATATGCATTTGTGTAATTTTTATCCTGGCCGCTGCATTCACACACATCCACCGCCCTGGCATTAACTCTCCACACTCCATCCATATTGGCCCCTCGCTTCTTTCCTCTCCTATGTATAGCACTCACGCTCTTTTCACATTGTTAAATTGCACAGATCCAGGCAGTCCCACCATTCAACACCAGAGACGCTCTCACAAATCACTTAACCATCTGCTCACTCTTTCTATCCTCCTTCTCCTAGTTGCAGGAGACATTGCTCCCAACCCTGGTCCCCCATGTTATAGAAAGTCAAACCCCCCCACTGCTACACTCAGAAACCCCTCTAATCTTATTAATATTCCCTGCATGCCATCTGTCTCTCTTAATTGTGCACTTTGGAATTCTCGCTCAGTGTGTAACAAACTCTCCTTCATTCATGACTTCTTCCTTTCTAATTCTCTTAACCTCCTGGCTCTTACTGAAACCTGGATCCAGCAGTCAGATACTACCGCTGCTCTTTCATACGGGGGGCTACACTTCTCTCATACCCCAAGATCAGACAATAGAGCTGGTGGAGGCGTTGGTCTGCTCCTATCACCAAAATGTACCTTTCAGGTTATCCCTCAAGTACCCTCACTTGTCTTCCCTTCTTTTGAGGTCCATGCCGTCAGACTCTACACCCCCTTCTCCATGCGAGTGGTGGTGGTGTATCGTCCTCCCGGCCCCTCCCATCAGTTCCTGGATCATTTTGCCACTTGGCTTCCACATTTTCTCTCCTGTGACATCCCTACCCTCATCATGGGAGATTTCAACATCCCCATTGCTCTTCCCCTCTCCCCATCTGCTACTCACCTTTTATCTCTAACCTCCTCATTTGGCCTTTCGCAGCTTACTAATTCTCCAACGCATGAAGACGGAAACTCCCTCGACTTGGTCTTCTCTCGGCTTTGTGCAGTGGATGATTTTGCAAACTCCCCTCTCCCGCTCTCTGATCACAACCTTCTTTCATTCTCTATAAAGAACTGCCAGGCTGCTCAGGTCACCCCCACTGTCCAGACTTATAGAAACATACAGGCCATTAACACCCAGAAACTTCTGAAGAACTTGCAGTCTTCATTGGCCCCTATCTCCTCCCTCTCATGTCCTGATTCTGCATTGAAGCATTACAATGAAACACTTCAAAGTGTCCTGGATGAATTTGCACCCCCTATAAATAGAACACCACAACGCAGATGGCGACAACCCTGGCACACGGTGCAAACACGTTTCCTGCAGCGGTGCTCCAGGTGCGCCGAACGTCTGTGGAGAAAATCCAATCTACACGAAGATTTCATCCATTTTAAGTTTATGCTTAGAACATACAACACTGCCCTTCACCTCTCCAAACAAACCTATTTCAACACCCTCATCATCTCACTGTCCAATAACCCGAAACGTCTCTTTGACACTTTTCATTCTCTACTCAATCCAAGATTACAGGCCCCAACCACTGAGCTCCGAGTTGACGATCTGGCCAATTACTTCAAAGAAAAAATTGACCAGATCCGACAGGAAATTATCTCCAAATCCCCTCATACCATGCACTGTCCTCCCTCCCCCACTGCATCTAACTCACTGTCTGATTTTGAACCAGTCACAGAAGAAGTAAGCAGGCTCCTTGCATCTTCTCGCCCAACTACTTGCACCAGTGACCCATTTCTGTCACATCTCCTCCAGTCCCTTTCCCCTGCTGTCACCCCTCACCTAACTAAAATATTTAACCTCTCTCTCTCTCTTCTGGTATTTTTCCCTCCTCATTTAAGCATGCCATCATACATCCACTACTTAAAAAACCATCCCTCGACCAAAACTGTGCCGCTAACTATAGACCTGTCTCTAATCTTCCCTTCATCTCTAAACTCCTGGAACGCCTGGTCCACTCCCGTCTTATCCGCTATCTCTCAGAAAACTCTCTGTTCTCGACCCTCTCCAATCCGGTTTCCGCTCTTTACACTCCACTGAAACTGCCCTCACTAAAGTCTCTAATGATCTGCTAACAGCTAAATCAAATGGTCATTACTCCATGCCAATTCTCTTGGATCTCTCTGCAGCATTCGACACTGTGGATCATCAGCTCCTCCTCACTATGCACCATTCCATTGGCCTCAAGGACACCGTTCTCTCCTGGTTCTCCTCCTATCTCTCCGACCGCTCCTTTACTGTTTCTTTTGCCGGTTCCTCCTCCTCTCACCTTCCCCTTACTGTTGGGGTTCCTCAAGGATTGGTTCTAGACCCCCTCCTCTTCTCCTTGTACACTGCCCCTATTGGTCAAACAATCAGTAGATTTGGTTTCCAGTACCATCTCTATGCTGATGACACCCAATTATACGCTTCTTCTCCTGACATCACGCCAGCCTTTCTAGAAAACACTGGCGATTGTCTAAACGCTGTGTCTAATATCATGTCCTCACTATATCTGAAACTGAACCTGTCAAAGACTGAACTCCTTGTGTTTCCTCCCGCTACTAATGTACCTACACCCGACATTGCCATTTCCGTGTGTGGTTCCACTATTACTCCCCAGCAACATGCCCGCTGTCTTGGGGTCATACTTGATTCCGAGCTTTCCTTTGCCCCCCACATTCGATCACTGGCTCGCTCTTGTCATCTGCACCTCAAAAACATTTCTAGAATTCGACCTTTTCTTACTTTTGACTCTGCTAAAACTCTTACTGTTTCTCTTATTCATTCTCGTCTCGACTATTGTAACTCTCTTCTAATCGGTCTCCCTCTTACCAAACTCTCCCCTCTCCAATCTGTCTTGAATGCTGCAGCCAGGATCATATTCCTCACCAATCGTTACACCGATGCCTCTACCTTGTGCCAGTCATTACACTGGCTACCCATCCACTCCAGAATTCAGTATAAACTTATTACCCTCACCCACAAAGCCCTCCATGGCTCAGCACCACCCTACATCTCCTCCCTTGTTTCAGTATACCACCCTACCCGCGCCCTCCGTTCTGCTGATGACCTGAGGTTAGTATCCTCAATAGTCAGAACCTTCCACTCCCGTCTCCAAGACTTTACACGTGCCGCGCCAATTCTTTGGAATGCACTTCCCAGGTCAATACGATTAGTCCCCAATCCCCACAATTTTAAGCGTGTCCTGAAAACGCATTTATTCAGACTGGCCTATCGCCTCAACACATTAACCTAACCTATCCCTGTATGGCAGAGCCAAAAGTTTTACCATAACCAGGTTCCCAGCATCATGTTCCCACATGCTTTATGCATCCATTAGCCCTCTGTGTCTGTACTGTTACACACTTAACATTATGGCTGGTCCATACAATCAGGGCAACTGTTACCACCCACCTTTCGTGTCTACCTCTTTCCTCATAGACTGTAAGCTTGCGAGCAGGGCCCTCACTCCTCTTGGTATTTGTTATAATCTACTGTATGTGATTATTGTTATGCTGTAATGTCTATTGTCTGTACAAATCCCCTCTGAAATGTAAAGTGCTGCGGAATATGTCGGCGCTATAAAAATAAAATGTATTATTATTATAACCCTTTGGTACTGTATTGCTATATCATGCTTTGACCCGGCTTGATCTGGTTTCTGTCTCTGTCTATGCCCCTTGGTAACATTGTCCTGTAGTTACCTTTCTAGGAGTTTCCCTGCAGCTGCTAGCTCTGTGGAGCTTAGGCCATGCCCCCAGCAGTCACGTGCTTCAGGTCTTGATAGTCTGAAGCATGCATCATCACCGCTACTGCCCTGCTCCACAGCTATCTTTGAGCACTGTTTTTGTACTCAGGACATGCGCACTGGCTCAGTGAGCAAGTGTAGTGCGGTGTTCCTGACATTTTCTACTCAGGGGAAATTGATGCCACTTTAGTGGTGCGTGCTAATATTTTTTTTTAAATGTGGAGACTCCAAGTTGGGTCTCTTTCTGGTGGGTTGCCTGTAGCAGTAGGGGTCTCAGAGCACCAGGCCTACACTTGTCACTCATCCACCTCTTATTGATCACTTTGTAAGCTAAAAATACTGGGCCAGACCTGTCTCATTCATCCATACTGCAGCATTATAAAATTTCTACTATAAGTCAATTGATGCCACTTTTCCTGGTGTCTGCCCCATATTTTTGGAAATGTTTGACTACAAGTTGTGCCTTCTTCACGTGTGTTTCTTGAATTTGATAGGTCTCCCAGCACAGCAGGCTTACACCAGTCCGTCACCTATCTTTTTCTTTCAACTTCATTTCAAAGCTGTAAATGCTGGCCCATGCCTGGCTATTCGGCCATTATAACATTTCTACTATGGGACAATTGATGTCACTTTTCCTGGTATCTACCCCTAATTTTTGAAAATGTTTTGATTCCAAGTTGAGTTGCCTTCATATGTGTTGCTTGTAGCAATAGGGCTCCCAGACCAGCAGGCCTGCACTAACTTTCAGGCAACTATCTGTGTTACAATCCTTAATTGTTCCTAACAATAGTAGTCTATGAAGCTGATATTTGTGCCACCTGAGTGTGGCTGGGCAGAAAAGCAGTTTGAGCTGTTGCATGAGGGCTCCAACACATGATGTATACAAGGGTGCGTAGAGACCTTTTTTTGGCTATACTGTATTTAAGCTTTTGTGTCTAATGTCTTTAGTTGCCTTTTTTAGGTCTGTGGTTTTGCACTTCAGATTTTATTGTTTCTATAGTTCTGTTGAAAGCTCTTTATTAAGAAGATGCCAGAAAGTACGTCATGCCTAGATCATGCAATATATTTAATAACACTAACCCCAAACATTTTACCAAAATGATGCAAACTAAAATTCAGTTCATATAGACAATTACATAGACTTTTAAATATCAACTGCACATAATAATAAAAAAAAACATGGGAAAGAAAAAGCAACAAAATCTCCAAAAAACATTTGTGAAGGAAGCTTTATAATGGATATTTATATCAGTAGAATGCTTTGAGGACAAAGGAATCAATTCCTTTTTTTAACACACATATAATATCACTTTGCATGAATTTTGATACTACAACTTCATTATGTTTTTATGCATTGTGCTGATAAATTTTTTCCAATATGTTTGCACTAGTAACATTTTAGCAGTTAGTAAGTGCAGGTTTTACAGTTGTTCATCAAAAGATTGAGTAAAAATCTATCAATAAATGCCATTTTAACTGCTATATTTTAGCTGGAAATATAAAAATCTGAATTAATGCATGACACGAAGCTGAAATTGAATCATATTTTATTAGCCTTACTAATACATTTAAAATAAATTAAAACTCCTTTCTAGGACTCTTCTTCAATTGAAAGCTAAGAAAAAGTGAAGATTCAGTTTATATTTCATGGAATTTCTAAGAATTGAATGGAAGCCAAACAAAAAGATTTAGCTTGCTTACTAAGCTTGACATTTCAGCATAATGAACAAATCCTTCAAAGGAAAATTAGCTAGTGGTTCAATAAACCGTATTATTTTCACCTCCTTGGAGAGATTTTGGCTTTTTCTATGATGTTACCTTTAAAATAAAATCATGTTTGATCTTCTTTGAACATATAATTTTTATCGATTTGTTTTATGCCGTATTAAGAAAACAATAGTTGTTAAAGAAGTATCAACTATATAACAATAAATCCAATACGGCATGTAAAAGTCTACAAATTCTACTTTTTGGTTACAAAAATATAAAGTCTGATGTTATCTTCAAATATCTGAACCAGACTTCAACAGATTGCCAATCTGGACGCTTTATGAGCTGACTTACAGATAAGTTAAAAGAGGACGTGCAGTCGTAAAAGAAAATTGGACCCTAACAATTTCTTCTAGTTGGCCCAAGTTCTCCCCATTCAATACTGAATAGAACTCACTGGATCTTGACAGATTTAGATTCTATTGATGTTTTTTGGCCTCTGCTTTTATTTCTGATTTCTATTGTTTTTAAAGACAAAAATATAACATAAGTCCCCTATACGTATGATGTCGGAGAAGAATTACAAGTATTTAACACATTTTTTTTTGTTTTCAAGGGAGATAAGCTTAACACAACTTTATACATAAGTTGTATTGGGTAGTTGGGATAAAAGTCAAATGATTGTTCATGTTTTTCATGTGTATGGGCACCTTTAGACTAAAGGACCTCATATAGAATAGACTAACACTGGCAAGACCCACCAATATTGGTGGGCATGACTGACAGTCAGGAGTGCTCAGCCAAGCCAAGGTTTTTTTAGCGTGGAGGATTTGGAAGAAATAGCTGTTGGCTGAATAATGATTTGACAAAAAGCTATATACGGGAGCTTGAGACAAGGGATCAAATAAGAAATAAACATGAAAATTCTAAAATTCCCATTATTCCCCCAAAACAATGAATGTGTCTTTTTTTTAAGGAAAAAAAAAAGGGATGAGTGATTTCAGTAGAAGATCAACACATTCATATTGTTAGGCGTCGGGTACCTGCAGCGGCACAGCGGGAATCCAGAGCCTTGCATCCTGTGGTCTCCCATTCTTCTCCGACCGCTCAGGAGCCTACACAGCAATCTCGGCGTCGCAGGCGCTCTACTCAGACCAGCTCTGTAGGACTGGATGTTGCTGTCACCTCTGGGTCAGCAATAGCAGCGCAGGCTGCCCTGCAGCAAGCCGCTCCAGTGGCTAAGTCCTCTCGTCACGCTACTAGGCATGCTCATGAGATGATCTCCCATTGGAGATCGGAAGTCACGTGCTCAGGTCCTTCTCCTAATCTGATTGGTCCATCCAAGAGATCTGGAAGGTCCCGCCCGGCTATAAAAGGTCCGAGTGTAGTCTTTATTTGCTACTGTGTGAATGATGATGGATGCATGAACCTGCGAATGACTCATTAAGATCCCCTCCCTCTGATATTACGTGTGTGGATAGGGACTTAGCCTTAGAGTCAGTGGCATGCTACAAGCCACAGTGCTCCTCTCCACAGAACTAGCGTCCGACAGTGCACCCCTCCTGGGCATTGTCGTATAGCGGCTGAGTCAGTTGCCGCGCTGCGGTCAGCAGCACTTGTGGGCGTCCGCGGTAGCGACGCCGCACGCATGGTAGGTCTAGACGGACACCGACCCTGTGTCTTGGGCCCTAGTCCTGTGACCATATACCGTGCGTGCACATCGCTGAGACCTGTGAGGTCAACAGGCTCGGCATTTATGTTTATGCCTTAAGGCGACTCTGTGAATATAACAGAGTACGCCCAGGGCACACCGGGTGACGTTCAACCCGTGTGCGATATACCGCCATATTGTGCGTCTGCCATTATATAGCAGCAGTTTAACACCTCTGCACGGTGGACGCACGCACTTTGTTACTTTATATTTAGTGCGTTCCGCCATCCCTAACATTTATTATGTTAAAATATATTAATTTTTACTTTCCCTTAGAAATAGATTTGTAATATGTCATTGGCATTTGAATTGACATCTTAATAGGGGTTTGGCATCCACAAATTCTCAGCATTTCTTCTATAAGTAAATAATTATTATTATTATTTATTGTTATAGCGCCATTTATTCCATGGCGCTTTACATGTGAGGAGGGGTATACATAAAAACAAGTACAATAATCTTAAACAATACAAGTCATAACTGGTACAGGAGGAGAGAGGACCCTGCCCGCGAGGGCTCACAATCTTCAAGGGATGGGTGATAATACAGTAGGCGAGGGTAGAGCTGGTCGTGCAGCGGTTTGGTCGATCGGTGGTTACTGCAGGTTATAGGCTTGTCGGAAGAGGTGGGTCTTCAGGCTCTTTTTGAAGGTTTCGATGGTAGGTGAGAGTCTGATATGTTGTGGTAGAGAGTTCCAGAGTAGGGGTGATGCGCAAGAGAAATCTTGTATGCGATTGTGGGAAGAGGAGATAAGAGGGGAGTAGAGAAGGAGATCTTGTGAGGATCGGAGGTTGCGTGCAGGAAAGTACCGGGAGACGAGGTCACAGTTGTATGGAGGAGACAAGTTGTGGATGGCTTTGTATGTCATGGTTAGGGTTTTGTAATGGAGTCTCTGGGCAATTGGGAGCCAGTGAAGGGATTGACAGAGGGGAGAAGCTGGGGAATAGCGGGGGGACAGGTGGATTAGTCGGGCAGCAGAGTTTAGAATAGATTGGAGGGGTGCGAGAGTGTTTGAGGGGAGGCCACAGAGCATGAGGTTGCAGTAGTCAAGGCGAGAGATGATGAGGGCATGGACTAGGGTTTTTGCAGATTCTTGGGTGAGGAATGAACGGATGCGTGAAATATTTTTGAGTTGAAGTCGGCAGGAAGTGGAAAGGGTTTGGATATGTGGTTTGAAGGAGAGATCAGCGTCAAGGATTACTCCGAGGCAGCGAGCTTGTGGGACTGGGGAGAGTGGGCAGTCATTTACTGTAATTGATAGGTTCGTAGGGGGGGTCACGTGAGATGGGGGAAAGATGATGAATTCTGTTTTGTCCATGTTGAGTTTCAGATATCTAGTGGAGAAGAAGGATGAAATAGTGGACAGACATTGAGGGATTCTGGTTAGTAGGGAGGTGATATCTGGTCCAGAGATGTAGATCTGTGTGTCATCAGCATAAAGATGATACTGAAAGCCATGAGATTCTATGAGCTGTCCCAGGCCAAAGGTGTAAATAGAGAACAGCAGGGGCCCAAGGACTGAACCTTGTGGGACTCTGACAGATAGGGGGCGAGGTGAGGAGGTGGTGTGTGAGTGGGAGACGCTGAATGTCCGGTCTGTTAGGTATGATGAGATCCAGGAGAGGGCCAAGTCTGTGATGCCGAGGGATGAGAGGGTCTGTAATAATAGGGAATGGTCCACTGTGTCAAAGGCAGCCGACAGGTCCAGGAGGAGGAGGACAGAGTAGTGTCGCTTGCTTTTGGCAGTTAAGAGGTCATTGGTGACCTTAGTAAGGGCAGTTTCAGTGGAGTGGTGTGACCGGAAGCCAGATTTTAAGCGGTCGAAGAGGGAGCAAGAAGAGAGATGGGAGGACAGTTCAAGGTAGACGTGTTGTTCCAGTAGCTTGGAGGCGTATGGGAGAAGTGATATAGGGCGATAGCTAGATACAGAGGATGGGTCAAGAGAGGGCTTTTTGAGGATAGGTGTGATGGAGGCATGTTTAAAGCTTGAGGGGAAAACACCAGTTGTTAGTGATAGGTTGAAGAGATGGGTTAGGGTTGGGATGAAGACTGTGGTGAGGTTTGGGATGAAGTGGGATGGGATCGGGTCGAGTGCACAGGTGGTGAGATGTGATCTTGAGAGTAGAGTGGAGAGTCGATCTTCTGTAATGGTGGAGAAGTTGGTTTTGGAGGTGGAGGGCTGGGAAGTCGGGAGGAAGGGCTCTGGGGGTTGTTGACCAAAACTGTCCCTGATGTTATCAATTTTCTGCTTGAAAAATGAGGCAAAGTCTTCAGCTGAGATGAGTGGGGAGGGAGGAGGTGCTGGGGGGCGGAGGAGAGAATTGAAGGTGTTGAATAACTGTTTAGGGT
The DNA here is from genome assembly GCF_039654945.1 of Dendrobates tinctorius. NCBI lineage: Eukaryota > Metazoa > Chordata > Amphibia > Anura > Dendrobatidae > Dendrobates > Dendrobates tinctorius. The sequence continues at coordinate 59,938,909 of NW_027361698.1, read as the reverse complement.
TGTGAGACAGGGAGGATATGAGAGATGAGAAGTAGCTTTGTTTAGCTGTGGCGAGTGTGGTCTTGAAAGTAGTGAGGGACTGTTTGAATGTGATGAAGTGCTCGTTGGAGTGGGATCTTTTCCATCTGCGCTCAGCAGCCCTGGAAGCTCGCCTCAGCTCTTTGGTCAGGCTGGTGTGCCAGGGCTGTCTGTTGATTTTGCGAGTTTTGGTATGTGTAAGTGGGGCAGCGGATTCCAAAGCTACAGCTATTGTGGTGTTATATAGAGCGGCAGCGTCATCCGCATTGTGTAAGGAACTTATATCTGTAAGAGGGAGGAGGGATTCAGAGAATGAGTGTAGGTCAAGGTGTTTAAGATTCCTGTGAGGGTGTGAAAGTTTGTGGGGTGGGGATTGTAGACATGGAGTGAAGAGGGAAGAGAATGTGAGCAGGTTGTGGTCAGAGAGAGGAAGAGGTGAGTTAGAGAGGTTAGATAGGGAGCAGAGGCGGGTGAAGATGAGGTCCAGTGTGTGGCCATCTTTGTGGGTGGCTGTAGAAGACCATTGAGTGAGGCCGAAGGAGGAAGTGAGAGATAGAAGTTTAGTGGCAGCTGAGAGGGAAGTGTCAATGGGGATGTTGAAGTCGCCCATGATGATAGTAGGGATGTCCGCGGAAAGGAAATGAAGTAACCAGGTGGTGAAGTGGTCAAAGAAGGTGGTGGCTGGCCCTGGGGGGCGGTAGATGACAGCCAGTTGGAGGTTGGAGGGGGAGTAGATGCGCACAGAGTGCACCTCAAAGGAAGGGAGGGTAACAGAGGGTGGCAGTGGTATTGGGGTGAAGGAGCAGGTAATTAAATCCTACAATATTGACTGCCATTCATTATACAATATAAATCGTTGGAAGTAAAAAAAAAAAAATGCTTGGATTTTCCTATTTTTTAAAGTGTTGGCACATGACCAGGATATTTCATCACAATATCATCTGGTAAGGGTGGGGATTCAACCTCTTGGACTCATATGTCTCCAGAAAATGAAAAGGTTGCAACATTACGTTTTCTCCGCACCCCTTAATATTTCCCCTGCTAGCTACCCAATTTACAGTGAGCTTCAGATCAGTCTTATTTAAATGAATAGGGGATGCTGTAGTTTTCAGCACAATGTTTTTTATGGTCCAAGAGTACCACTTTACAAGAAAAACTTAGAATGCAACTCAGCATTGAGTCACTGCTGTGACACCATCATTCTTTGGATTAGTGGGAATCCTTGAGGTTAGGGCCCCGTCACACATAGCGACTCACCAGCGTTCCCGACAACGATATCAACTTGTCACGATCACTGGTGAGTCGCTACATGATCGCTGGTGAGCTGTCAAACAGACAGCTTCACCAGCGACCAGCACCAGCGACGCCGAACGCGCGGCGTCGCTGTGTACATTAGTTACCAGCGCGCTGATGCAGGGAGCTGGTAACTAAGGTACACATCGGGTTTCTAAGCAGCGTGTGTCAATTAGAAACCCGATGTGTACCTTGGTTACCAGCTCCCTGCTTCAGTGCGCTGGTAACTAAGGTACACATCGGGTTTCTAAGCACTGCGTGGTGCTTAGAAAGCCTGTGTTTACCTTAGTTACCAGCTCGCTGATCGCTGGTCTCTCGCCTGTCACACGCAGCGATGCGTGCTGGCCAGCGGGAGACCAGTGATCAAAAAAATGTCCTGGCTATTCCAGGACGATCAGCGATAACCGGCAGGGGGGCCAGTCGCTGGTCAGTGTCACACACAGCGATCTCGCTGGTGAGATCTCTGTTGCATCACAAAACTTGTGACTCAGCAGCGATCTCGCTAGCGAGATCGCTATGTGTGACGGGGGCTTTAGACCCCCAATGGTAACAAATTGATGGTATGTCTTAGACTTAGACATGAGCATAAGTAACTTTGGAATCTTATCTCTGAATTCTGCTTCTTTATTCATCAGGACTGATCACTCATTCTCAGAATTCTTAATTCATGGGTAAAATCCGTTGTCCTCCAGTGAAGTTTTATGGACTCTGTTGACAGCTTTGTGTCTTTATTACTCTATTACACTGTTAGAACTTATTTTGAAAGGAAAGCAACCCAAAATAATAGACATTTATTTTCATATTCACTATATATACTTTACATTTAAGAAACCCAGCAACATGAGCCATACATTGGTAATATACAATTCATGTAAGTAATGAATGAATAGGGCAGCACGATGGCTCAGTGGTTAGCACTGGAGTCCTGGGTTCGAATTCCACCAAGGACAACATCTGCAAGGAGTTTGTATGTTCTCCCCATGTTTGCGTGGGTTTCCTCCGGGTACACCGGTTTCCTCCCACATTCCAAAGATAGGGAATTTAGATTGTGAGCCCCATCGGGGACAGTGATGATAATGTGTGAAAACTAAAGCGCTGCAGAATATGTTAGCGCTATATAAAAATAAAGATTATTATTATTATATTTCATGTCGATAAGATGTTAGGAAATCAAATATTTTCTACTGTTTTTAATTTTGACCAGTAAAAAATAATTTTCTTACTATACAGTTGAGCAATCAGACCTCTTACACAGATGCAAGGCGCCCCTTAACAGCTAATGGCCCTTTATCCAAACTTAATTTGAATCATTTGAGACTAGCATGATGCCATACTAGCGCCTAATAGATTTCCGCCATGTTTCATTAACTAGAGGTAAAGCAGAAACAGGAACACAAGTATTTACAAATCAGCAGTCTATCAGCTAAACTAACTTACCTGTGCCAAAACTGTATTAAAGATAGCTAATGAGGGCTGAACTATGTAAGCAGTATAATTAGAACTGCAAGGAAAAAAAGCGCAATAGGGTCTTATCTGAGAAAATCAAGATATCAAATAGTAGTATATACTCACCGTATACAGGAGAGTAACAGGCATAAAGAAATGCGGTCAGCTTGCTGCACATCCAAATGACCACGCTGTGGCCATAAATCTTCAGATTCACTAATAGGACTTTTATGGATCAAAACGTGCGCTGCCAGACCATCAATCCTCACAGGTGGTATATTTAATATATTTATTTCCCAACGCGTTTCGAGGTCATAAAACCTCTTCCTCAGGGGATGACATGTACAGGCAGGTAAAGACATTGCCGGTTTTATACATACATGGTTCAAATATTGGCGCCAAGAGTCACATGTTGGGGAAGGGATAAAGGTCAGAGATCATCAGTATAAATGTTTAAAAACTTAGTACATTCAAAAGAATTAATACATTTGGTGTGTTCACAGATAAAAAATAGAGAAGAGGAAGGAAGTGAAGAAAAATAAAGAAGAAATAAAGGAAAGAAGAAAAAAAGAAAAAAAGAAGGAAGCGCTGCACGAACCCGTGGAAAAGGAACGAAAAAAAGGTGTTAGCCACTGTGTGATCCGCTACTCCAAGTGAGCAGAGGGAAAGTTGCTGAGAGAGGAAGAAATGATTAAAAAAATATATTAAATAATAAAAGTGAATATTGTTGGAAGTGAATGTGTTAAAATCTTTATTAGTACATGAAATGCAGTTGAAATTGGATGAATAAAAATATATGAATAAAAAAATAAAAAATATATGAATGAAAATTGAATAAAAACGAGTCTGACCAAATATAAAATTAAAGGTTGGTAAAAATACAAAAGGTGAGGAATTAAAACCAGGATGGATGTCTGGTAAACTAATTGGAATCGCTGGAGAGAAGAACACTTCTATAGACGGTCCTAAGGGCAGAAGCACACAGAAGAGGAAGCAGATTCAGGGAGGGAAATATGCACGGGAGATCAGAAGGCGAAAGATCGGGTCCAGGAGAAGAAGGGAAAAGAAGCAGGAACAGCAGAGTCCCGCACCCTGAGAGTGTAAAACAAATAGAACAAGTGCAATAAAATTATATTAATATGCAAACAGTAATTTACACGCAATGAAACAACAGAGAATAAAACCAAGATTAGTAAAAGAGGCATGACAAGTTCAGAGAGCGGTGGCCAAAAGTTGAAGCATAAAAACGCAATCTTAAAAAATATTTGCACAAAAAAATATGTAAGAATAAACTTCATTAAACTCAATATCTATTTAATAAAATTATTCAGACAAGGGGATGAGCAGTAAAATTATTTTTATAGGAAGACTTCAGTGATTTCGTTAAGACCATTAGGTCTTAAAGTATTCAGCCTATAAATCCAAAAAACCTCCTTTCTGTTCAGTGACCCCATTCTATCAGTAATACTATTTGGAATGTGTTCAATGGGGCTAATTTTCAAACCATTTGGATTTTTATTATGCTCAACTGTACAATGCCTAGAAAGACCATGTTTTAAAAACCCTTTTTTAATATTATGTCTGTGAGAGTTAATTCTCAAATGCAGTGGTTGGGTTGTCCTCCCCACATACTGCTTACCGCATTCGCACTCAATCAAATAAATCACAAAGTCAGTGGTGCAGGAAAGAAACTCCTTAATGGGGAAAACTTCATTTGTACTAGTTGATTTAAAATTCTTTTCTTTATGTGCGATACAAGTACAACATAGACAGTTCCTCTTGCCGCATTTGAAAATACCATAAAGAGGGGTATTAAAAACAGATAAAAATTTGCTGCTACTTTTAACATTTTTTAACCGGCTAGGAGCCACTGTGCTCTTAATGGTGGGGGCTCTTCTAAAAGTCACGCCAGGTTTATTTGGGAGGAATTTCTGCAGTACGGGGTCATTCAGTAAAATGTGCCAGTTACTCCTCAGAATTTTCCTAATTTCTGTGTGCTCAGAGCAGAATTGCGTGATAAAATTAGTCATAAATTTGTTGCTTTTGGGTTTAACCGTTTTAATGCCATTAATAAGGCTATCTTGAGATAGATTAATGCATTTGTTGAAGGCATTGGTAAGTAAATTAACAGGGTAATTTTTTTCGATAAATCTATTTTTTAATATTTCTGCCTGGTCCTTAAAAACTTTCGTGTCTGTGCAGTTTTTCCTTATTCTTCTATATTGATTAGTAGGGATGTTCCTCAGCCATTTCCCAAAATGACCACTACTAAAAGGGATATAGCTGTTTGTATCCACATTTTTAAAAAACGTTTTCGTTAGAATTCTATTATTCTCAATGTAGATAGTCAGATCTAAAAAATTAATATTTTCTTTGTCATAGATTGCTGATAAACTTAAACCCCAAATATTGTTATTAATGTCTCGAATAAAATCACCAATATTATTACCAGTATTGTCCCATATGAAGAACAAATCATCTATATATCTTTTGTAAAAAATACAATTATTGTGCCATCTAGATTTAAAAATATAAAATTCTTCAAATACCCCCATGAAAATATTAGCATAAGTGGGTGCTACTTTTGAACCCATCGCGGTCCCGAGTTGCTGGTGATATAAAATTCCATTGAAAGTAAAATAATTATTATTCAATATAAAATCCATACCCTTTAATAAAAAGTTTTTTTGTCCTTTGCTCAGTCTAACATCTTTCAATAGGACTTTATTAAAACAAGCTAAACCCAAATTGTGTGGGATGTTTGAATACAACGAAGAAACATCCATGGTTACCAGTATATACTGTGGCTTCCAATCAATATGTTGTAAAAATTGGATTAGTTGTGTAGAATCTTTAATAAAACTTTTTAATATAGGGACATGAGAAACCATTATTCTGTCGATGTAATGAGATAAATTACTGGTTAGTGAATTAATGCCAGAGATAATAGGTCTCCCTGGAGGATTAACCAAACTTTTATGAATTTTTGGCAAGTGATAAAAAAAGGGGGTCCTTGGGTCCGTTACATGAAGGAATTTCAATTCATTTTTATCAAATATATTATTATTCTTTCCTTCTAAGATTAAATTGTCATAGGCAACTCTGGACCTGATTAGGGTATCAAAAGGGACTTTAATATAATATTTATCATCTGATAAAATATTAAGAGCTTCATTGCAATATTCATCTCTATTCTGGATTACGACCCCTCCACCCTTGTCAGCAGATCGAATTATTATTTCGGTATTAGATTTCAATGTTTTCAGAGCGGTTTTTTCATTTTTAGTTAGATTACATTTATAACCATAAGTAGCTTTGGTGGAAAAAATCTCTTTGAATTTCCTTTGTACAACATCGCTGAAGACTTTTAGATAGTGGCCTCTGTCTTCCAATGGATAAAATTTAGATTTGATTGGGACATTTAGATGAAAGGAATCATAATCTACTTCACTATTAATTTGTGTATCTTCATTTGTACCATTACAAGTAGTGTTATTCATTTCTTTAATTGCAAAATGTCTTTTTAATGTAAGTTTTCTAATAAACAATTGGAGGTCTAAAAAAAGATCAAAATCGTTTGTTTTGTAAGTGGGGCAGAAATTCAATCCTTTTGAGAGGACTCTAATTTCATCAATAGTGAGGATATGAGAGGATAAATTAAAGATATTACTACCCTCAGAGGAACAATTATTTTTATCCTTTATTTTCCATTTATTTTGCCTTTCTTCTTTTCGGCCCCCTCTGCATCCTCTATAGAGCCCTTTCTTTTTCCAGTTCTTGGTGAAAAGAAGTTTTTTACCTGAGAGTTTTTTACTGTCTGCGGTAAAAAAGGAACCGTAGCAGTATTGTTAGTGTCTGAATTATCAATTAGGATCGTATTCCCATTGGAAGTATTGGAAACAATACCATTAGGGGCGGAATTGTGTTTGGATATATTTAAATCTATATCCTCGTGTATGGAAAGGTCCAATAGTGAATTAGGAGTGGACTCAGGAAATTCAATAAGTGCAGGTGAAGAGAGAGCTGCAGGAGTGGGTGTGATAATTTTATCATTGATAATGGTAGGATTAGTGGTATCTATTAAATTCTTCCTAGTGTCATTATCATTAAACTGTTTTATTTGTTTTTTAATACTTTCTAAATGTTTAATGGCTTCAATAAGTGGTGCAGTGGTTGCAGTGCTTTTTATGACAGGGGGTTTAGAAAAGATATTTTCCTTATTTCCAGTTGGTAGACCTTTGGAGGGTAAAACCAAAGGTATAGGGGATTGTCCTAAAGTGATTTTATCATTTATTTTATCTTGTTCTGTCATATTAGTTGTTACTTCCAAACACTCGGTAATACATTTCTTTTCAACGGTTTTCGTCTTATTTCTATAGTCCTCTCTGTCTCTCTGTAATTTTTTAGATTTCTTTAGAATAGTTTCATGCTCCACTTGCATGACATGCGTTATAACGTTAGAGTTAATCTTCTTGTATTCTGGATGTTTATGGAAAGGGATAAGGTCTTTTGATAGACTCATAACCTTAAGAGCTGCCAGTTCAGCCAATTTAGATCTTTTTTTATATAGTAATAAAATCATTTTATGCATACAATTGTTAAGGTTATTGTCCCAATCTTGCGTAAAGCTCAAATCGTTCATAAAAGGTGAGTCGAACACTAACCTCAGTCCCCGAGGGCATATGTTCTCTTCTAAATAGATCGATAAAAAACGTGCATCCAAACCATAATGGAGTTCCTCCTTAATAGCTTCTTTAAAGTTATAAAAAATCTTCCGGAGTGTCTTTGTTTCGTCTTCACTGAAAGGGTTGACAGTTTCCTCTTCACCAGTGGAAAAGCCGATATTCCCAATTGTCTGTAGTATTAGTCTTTCCCTGGACGAGAGTCTATTCTGAAAATATTCCATCCTTGGACAGAGTAACGGACCCTCTGCTGCTCAAAATCCAAAACACTAACAGTGTTTTCCACGCACCGTCAGGGGTTTAGAATAATTAGAACTGCAAGGAAAAAAAGCGCAATAGGGTCTTATCTGAGAAAATCAAGATATCAAATAGTAGTATATACTCACCGTATACAGGAGAGTAACAGGCATAAAGAAATGCGGTCAGCTTGCTGCACATCCAAATGACCACGCTGTGGCCATAAATCTTCAGATTCACTAATAGGACTTTTATGGATCAAAACGTGCGCTGCCAGACCATCAATCCTCACAGGTGGTATATTTAATATATTTATTTCCCAACGCGTTTCGAGGTCATAAAACCTCTTCCTCAGGGGATGACATGTACAGGCAGGTAAAGACATTGCCGGTTTTATACATACATGGTTCAAATATTGGCGCCAAGAGTCACATGTTGGGGAAGGGATAAAGGTCAGAGATCATCAGTATAAATGTTTAAAAACTTAGTACATTCAAAAGAATTAATACATTTGGTGTGTTCACAGATAAAAAATAGAGAAGAGGAAGGAAGTGAAGAAAAATAAAGAAGAAATAAAGGAAAGAAGAAAAAAAGAAAAAAAGAAGGAAGCGCTGCACGAACCCGTGGAAAAGGAACGAAAAAAAGGTGTTAGCCACTGTGTGATCCGCTACTCCAAGTGAGCAGAGGGAAAGTTGCTGAGAGAGGAAGAAATGATTAAAAAAATATATTAAATAATAAAAGTGAATATTGTTGGAAGTGAATGTGTTAAAATCTTTATTAGTACATGAAATGCAGTTGAAATTGGATGAATAAAAATATATGAATAAAAAAATAAAAAATATATGAATGAAAATTGAATAAAAACGAGTCTGACCAAATATAAAATTAAAGGTTGGTAAAAATACAAAAGGTGAGGAATTAAAACCAGGATGGATGTCTGGTAAACTAATTGGAATCGCTGGAGAGAAGAACACTTCTATAGACGGTCCTAAGGGCAGAAGCACACAGAAGAGGAAGCAGATTCAGGGAGGGAAATATGCACGGGAGATCAGAAGGCGAAAGATCGGGTCCAGGAGAAGAAGGGAAAAGAAGCAGGAACAGCAGAGTCCCGCACCCTGAGAGTGTAAAACAAATAGAACAAGTGCAATAAAATTATATTAATATGCAAACAGTAATTTACACGCAATGAAACAACAGAGAATAAAACCAAGATTAGTAAAAGAGGCATGACAAGTTCAGAGAGCGGTGGCCAAAAGTTGAAGCATAAAAACGCAATCTTAAAAAATATTTGCACAAAAAAATATGTAAGAATAAACTTCATTAAACTCAATATCTATTTAATAAAATTATTCAGACAAGGGGATGAGCAGTAAAATTATTTTTATAGGAAGACTTCAGTGATTTCGTTAAGACCATTAGGTCTTAAAGTATTCAGCCTATAAATCCAAAAAACCTCCTTTCTGTTCAGTGACCCCATTCTATCAGTAATACTATTTGGAATGTGTTCAATGGGGCTAATTTTCAAACCATTTGGATTTTTATTATGCTCAACTGTACAATGCCTAGAAAGACCATGTTTTAAAAACCCTTTTTTAATATTATGTCTGTGAGAGTTAATTCTCAAATGCAGTGGTTGGGTTGTCCTCCCCACATACTGCTTACCGCATTCGCACTCAATCAAATAAATCACAAAGTCAGTGGTGCAGGAAAGAAACTCCTTAATGGGGAAAACTTCATTTGTACTAGTTGATTTAAAATTCTTTTCTTTATGTGCGATACAAGTACAACATAGACAGTTCCTCTTGCCGCATTTGAAAATACCATAAAGAGGGGTATTAAAAACAGATAAAAATTTGCTGCTACTTTTAACATTTTTTTTTTTATTATTTTTTAACCGGCTAGGAGCCACTGTGCTCTTAATGGTGGGGGCTCTTCTAAAAGTCACGCCAGGTTTATTTGGGAGGAATTTCTGCAGTACGGGGTCATTCAGTAAAATGTGCCAGTTACTCCTCAGAATTTTCCTAATTTCTGTGTGCTCAGAGCAGAATTGCGTGATAAAATTAGTCATAAATTTGTTGCTTTTGGGTTTAACCGTTTTAATGCCATTAATAAGGCTATCTTGAGATAGATTAATGCATTTGTTGAAGGCATTGGTAAGTAAATTAACAGGGTAATTTTTTTCGATAAATCTATTTTTTAATATTTCTGCCTGGTCCTTAAAAACTTTCGTGTCTGTGCAGTTTTTCCTTATTCTTCTATATTGATTAGTAGGGATGTTCCTCAGCCATTTCCCAAAATGACCACTACTAAAAGGGATATAGCTGTTTGTATCCACATTTTTAAAAAACGTTTTCGTTAGAATTCTATTATTCTCAATGTAGATAGTCAGATCTAAAAAATTAATATTTTCTTTGTCATAGATTGCTGATAAACTTAAACCCCAAATATTGTTATTAATGTCTCGAATAAAATCACCAATATTATTACCAGTATTGTCCCATATGAAGAACAAATCATCTATATATCTTTTGTAAAAAATACAATTATTGTGCCATCTAGATTTAAAAATATAAAATTCTTCAAATACCCCCATGAAAATATTAGCATAAGTGGGTGCTACTTTTGAACCCATCGCGGTCCCGAGTTGCTGGTGATATAAAATTCCATTGAAAGTAAAATAATTATTATTCAATATAAAATCCATACCCTTTAATAAAAAGTTTTTTTGTCCTTTGCTCAGTCTAACATCTTTCAATAGGACTTTATTAAAACAAGCTAAACCCAAATTGTGTGGGATGTTTGAATACAACGAAGAAACATCCATGGTTACCAGTATATACTGTGGCTTCCAATCAATATGTTGTAAAAATTGGATTAGTTGTGTAGAATCTTTAATAAAACTTTTTAATATAGGGACATGAGAAACCATTATTCTGTCGATGTAATGAGATAAATTACTGGTTAGTGAATTAATGCCAGAGATAATAGGTCTCCCTGGAGGATTAACCAAACTTTTATGAATTTTTGGCAAGTGATAAAAAAAGGGGGTCCTTGGGTCCGTTACATGAAGGAATTTCAATTCATTTTTATCAAATATATTATTATTCTTTCCTTCTAAGATTAAATTGTCATAGGCAACTCTGGACCTGATTAGGGTATCAAAAGGGACTTTAATATAATATTTATCATCTGATAAAATATTAAGAGCTTCATTGCAATATTCATCTCTATTCTGGATTACGACCCCTCCACCCTTGTCAGCAGATCGAATTATTATTTCGGTATTAGATTTCAATGTTTTCAGAGCGGTTTTTTCATTTTTAGTTAGATTACATTTATAACCATAAGTAGCTTTGGTGGAAAAAATCTCTTTGAATTTCCTTTGTACAACATCGCTGAAGACTTTTAGATAGTGGCCTCTGTCTTCCAATGGATAAAATTTAGATTTGATTGGGACATTTAGATGAAAGGAATCATAATCTATATTAATCTAATCTATATATAATCTATATATTTTATATTGAATAATAATTATTTTACTTTCAATGGAATTTTATATCACCAGCAACTCGGGACCGCGATGGGTTCAAAAGTAGCACCCACTTATGCTAATATTTTCATGGGGGTATTTGAAGAATTTTATATTTTTAAATCTAGATGGCACAATAATTGTATTTTTTACAAAAGATATATAGATGATTTGTTCTTCATATGGGACAATACTGGTAATAATATTGGTGATTTTATTCGAGACATTAATAACAATATTTGGGGTTTAAGTTTATCAGCAATCTATGACAAAGAAAATATTAATTTTTTAGATCTGACTATCTACATTGAGAATAATAGAATTCTAACGAAAACGTTTTTTAAAAATGTGGATACAAACAGCTATATCCCTTTTAGTAGTGGTCATTTTGGGAAATGGCTGAGGAACATCCCTACTAATCAATATAGAAGAATAAGGAAAAACTGCACAGACACGAAAGTTTTTAAGGACCAGGCAGAAATATTAAAAAATAGATTTATCGAAAAAAATTACCCTGTTAATTTACTTACCAATGCCTTCAACAAATGCATTAATCTATCTCAAGATAGCCTTATTAGGCTAGTTTCACATTAGCGTTTTTTTGCGCAGCGCATCGTGCGCATAAAAAACGCAAAGAAAAACGCAAAACAAATGTGCGTTTTTTTTTCTTCATGCGCACGCTGATGCGTCAAAATAACGCAGTGTTACTTGCGTTTTACATGCGTTTTTGCATGCGGTTGCGTTTTTTATGCGCATGCGTTTTTAGGTGTGACATTTCACAATAGCAAAATCTTTGACCACCAATGGGTCACCAGTGGGCGTGTTTCATTGGAATGTTTTATAGACCCTGTACTGCTGAATTCATCAGATTTTGCTGCTGTTTCCGGTGTCAAGATGGACTTGCGTCTGGATAATTTCCGCTTCAAGCTGGATCTTGACATTGCGCTGTCTCAGGCGTATGTCTTTTGTTGCCAGCAAGAAAGGGAGAGGGAGAGACAGCAGAGACGGCAGCGGCGTAGGTTTTGGAGACATCCAATCATCGAACTCCGGCCAAGCCGTGGAGCATATCACACGCTGTACAGCGAGCTACAGGAAAACCCGGAGAAATTTGCTGACTATACACGGATGTCCCAGGAAAGCTTCCTTGACTTGCTGGGTATGGTTGAAGGAAACATCCGGAGAAGGGACACTCAGCTCCGGCGTGCCATTCCTCCCGAAGAAAGGCTCCTTGTCACCTTACGGTATGTATGTTGTTATGTTTGCATAATTTTTTTGGCTTTTTATTTTTTTTTTTTTTTGGTCCAAAAAATTAGGTTTTTTTTGGCTATTGATTTTTAACATTATTTTTGTGAAATTGCTTTTTTGCATAATGGTTTTTCTTCTGGCATGTACTAATCCCAAGCCTTTATAAAATGTTTTTTTGCTATGTTGTATTAAAAAAACATGCAAAATAGTTAGGCCATGTACTTTTTTATTTTCAGTGTTTTTAGTAATACCCAAGACAGAAATATAATTATTTTTTCTTTTTATGTTTGGCAGGTTCCTGGCAACTGGAGAGAGTCTTTCATCCCTGCATTTCCAGTACCGGCTGGGAATCTCAACTTTATCTGGGATTGTTGCCGACACCTGCAGGGCTCTGTGGGATGTTCTGTGTCCGGAGTTTCTGCCATTGCCCACTGCCGAAAAGTGGCTTCAAATATCGGAGAAATTCTGGGCAGTCTGCAATTTCCCGAACTGCCTAGGAGCGGTGGACGGGAAGCACATCCGCATCACAAAACCCGCAAGAAGTGGCTCCGAGTACTACAACTACAAGAAGTACTTTTCCACAGTCCTAATGGCCATTGCGGATGCAGACTGCCGGTTTGTGGCGGTGGACATAGGGGCATTCGGACGGGGCAACGATTCACAGACTTTTAAGAACTCTGATATGGGCTGGAGGTTGTACGGCAACCATTTCAATTTTCCACTGGCACGGCCTCTTCCCCAAACCCAAACTCCACCACTGCCATTTGTAGTGGTTGGGGATGAGGCATTTCAGATGTGCCCAAACCTGCTGAAGCCGTACTCCAGCCGTGACTTGGACCACCGCAAGAAAATTTTCAACTACAGGCTTACGAGGGCTCGCAGGACTGTAGAGTGCGCCTTTGGCATTCTAGTGGCCAGATGGCGAATTCTCAGCACCGCCATCAATCTCAAAATGGAAACAGTTGATGAGGTCGTGAAGGCATGCGTGGTTCTCCACAATTTTGTTATGGCAAAGGAGCGGCCGAACTTTGACATGGATGAGCCTGCTGCCAACCCTTTGCCAGATTTTACTCAGCACCCTCTTCGGTCCTCAGTCGAAGTTGCCCAAATGAGGGACCAATTTGCGGACTACTTTTTATCCGATGTTGGTCGTGTAGCATGGCAGGATCAAATGGTTTAATAGTTTTGTTGTTTGTTAAAAATAAAATACATGGTTTTTTATACCTGTACCCAGTGTACTGTGTCTTAATAAACTCCACTACTCATCTGCCCAGGTTAAATTGAAGAAAGGGAAACCACCATAAAAAAAAATATATATATATATATATATTATAATATATATATATATATATTATAATATATATATATATATATATATATATATATATTATTATATATATTATTATATATATTATTATATATATATATATATATATTATTATATATATATATATATATT